>NW_008246087.1:457252-484305 GCF_000281045.1 Saprolegnia diclina VS20 | reverse complement strand
GTGGAATCACCGCGTGCGCCGTGTCGATGCCCGAGAGAAGACTCATGCGCAGCCGCTCGATGAGCTCGCCGTTGCAGTAGCAAATCACGAAGCAGTCGGTGCCCCGTAGACTGATCGTCGGACAACGCTTGAGCCGCGGGTTCAAGTCCATGGCTCGGTATAGGGTACCACCGCGTGCAGGGAGCTTGGGGGTGATGCGAAGGGCGTTGGCGACGCGAAATATGGCCGCGCTCTTGATGCTGTTGAAGCGAAATGAACTGCAGTCTACTTGGGGGGCGTTTGCCTCGCCATTGCGTCGTCCTACACGACATACAGCACGAGTCCTCCATGCAACACTTCGTTCTGCAGTCATAAAGCCCTTCACATACCCGCCACCAAACCATAGGCCACCGGCATGTGGATCGTGAGTACGGTAAATATGATGGACACGAGGCCGACCTCAACCTCTTGGCCTTGGAACGCTCTTGGGATGAGGCAGTTGAACATCCATTGGTAAAAGCGAGCAAAGATCACAACGTGGCCCGTCATGAACGTAAAGGCAGGCCCATTGATGGTCACGACGATGGCCACAACCGTCGGGTCGACTTCCTTGAAAGCATGTTGTTTCTTCCAGCGCTTGAGCGCATACGAAACGAGGCAGAGACCCCAGTACGCAAACCACACCTACAAACACGATCATCAGATGGAAAAAAGAGGCTACGAAGTACTGTGCGCGCCAGGTACATGACACCTCGCAGCATGAGCAACGCGTCGCCACTGTCCTGCATCTGCAAGGTTGCGGTTCCAATGTTGGTGCAGCCAAACCACGTATCGAGGTAGTAGAGCGATGCAACCCATGCGTCCATGAGCACAATGGCCGTCGGATCGCCCAGCACAATCTCGTACGACCAGTCGCCCGCTGGCATCTTGAGTCGGTGGCCGAACCGGCGAAGCCGCGCCTCGAGCTCCAAGCAGTGGCGGTAGTAGTGGACGTAGAGACGGTACCACACAAAGAGCGTTGTCCCAAGGCGATAGACAAACAAAAACCACGCGAATGCCGGGGTTCGAAGCTCCGTCTTGACAAAGTAGAGCGTGACAACCTTATCCGCCTTGTTAGGATGGCTCGAGATGCCGTCGCCAGGCACGAACCAGAGGCACGCTCGGTCGTACGGACGCGAAAGCATGTTGAGGTGGAAGCACGAGCCGTTGGCGACAAGTGTCGTCGGGTTGTCGAGGACGTTGCAGACAAAGTTGTTGAGGCTATCCGAATAGAAAGAAAGCCCGGGTAGGCCCAAAATCGACGTGGCAAAGCAGTCCCCAAAGCGCAGAGGCTGTGCATGCACGGGCACAAGAGCGCGAACAACTTGGGTGTTGTAATTGTCGTCCACGAGAAACGTGGTCCCCGCCGGTAGCGTGGCGTTGGAGTAGCGCTCTTGGTGGAGCGCAAGTGTTGCAGCGCTGAAGGACGTGTAGTTGGCATGGGTTTCTGGCGGTGTGAACGCGCCGCGCCACGGCAGGTACTCGGAAATGTACGCTGCGAGTGGCTACACCAGGCACAATTTTCGTTAGTTGATTCATCCCAACGTAAATACACAGACTAATGTACCATGGACGAGACGTTGAGCATCGAGGCAATGCAAATGAACGAGCCCAAGCGATTGCGGCGCACGCGGTAGCTGTCGGCAGTCGTTGACGTATGATGGATGACCTTGGCGCATGTCATGGTGGCAAGTCGTCGAGCGCTGAATGGAGTACTGGAGGAGAAAAGAAATGTGACCAGACACAAGGTGCACTGCAAAACCAACCACGTATGAAAACGACCCGTGTACAAATAGATTATAATGAGAAACCGCTCACGTTTGTTGTCCCCGTCGTTGAGAGAAGGTACTCGGGTGAGCACGAATTACACGCAGTGTGCTGAGAACGTAGCCCAAGACTGTGTATGTTGTCAAGCAGATACAGAAGGAACGGTAGTGATGATGCAGCATCAGGTCCTTGGTGTCGAACCTCCACGCCCGGGGTGGAACGGGCCTGTGTTGAGGTTAGCGGGTAAAACGGATCGGTATCCGGTGGCGCCAATTCTCGCAAACCACATTCAACACTGGTGTCGCGCGCCACAGTGATCTCTGGGATCTGCCTTCTCGTGTCTTTATAGCGACTGGTAGGTGCAAGGACAAAGGTTCTTCGATCGAACCATCCATCCAACTGGCGTCGACGCATCAAGGCCTTGCTATCCCTCGAATTCTTGGCAGCTTGGTCGGTCGCACTGACCACCGATGGCAGGGGTTCGTCAACGTTGGGCCTGCGATTCGGGGTCGACCAACACGAAGGCGCCAAGACCCAAGTGTATTTTTAGCTCTCTTGTTAGAAAAGACACTGTGTCGCCGACAAGCGTGGCCACTTCGCCCAGACAAGTCGTCCAATTTCAAAATACAACAACGACACAAGACTTCGGGCGCCGACCGCCGACCGCCGACCGCAGACCTGCTCGCATCTTATGCAGCTCATGCCAGCCAGCTATGGTCAACGAGCTTCGAGCACGTTTGCCGACAAGAGGCCGATTCACGAGATTTGGGCCGACATCCAAAAGAAGTACTAGTACAGCGAGTCCAACGTCACGACGTTGACTCGACTGCTCAAGGAGTACGTCTCGGCGCCAACGAAGGACTTCAACAAGGTCGAAGAGCTCTACACCAAAATGAACACGACGCTGAGGTTCTCAACAGCCTCAATCAAGTTCTTCGGTCGCATTTGACCCCGGAGGAAATGACGTCTTACTCATCCTCGGTGCACTTCCCGCACAGCACACAGTACGCGATCCCGCGTCATTTCGCCCGGCTGACGTCAAGCACAAGAGGATTGCGATTTTTGGCGACAAGACCAAGAAGGAGATCATGCGCCTCACCTCGGACAAAGAGC
Source organism: Saprolegnia diclina VS20 (assembly GCF_000281045.1). Classification (NCBI taxonomy): domain Eukaryota; phylum Oomycota; class Saprolegniomycetes; order Saprolegniales; family Saprolegniaceae; genus Saprolegnia; species Saprolegnia diclina. The sequence goes on along the minus strand of NW_008246087.1, from coordinate 481,407 downwards.
CCAACCGCGAGACGTTCCGATTCAACCAGATCAACGCCAAGAAGCGATAGGCAAGCGATTGCGATGCCCGGTGGCTTCGATTGCCTCGGCGAATTCAACTTCCTCAACGAGACGGCACGAGAAGCACAAGAGCGAGAGGCATCTAGAAGATTTTGCGGCAAGCGTTTCCGACGCAACATCGCGGAGCAGTTCAAGAGGTGACCGACATGAGGGGAGCTCTTGTCCACCATGTGTTTGTTCAAGGGCATGAGTCCGCTACCCAAGAGCGGAGTGCGATGTGCGTGCTGACACTGTCGACACATCCTAGTGTCTCTAATATATTGTACTATCTATGCACGCATCCCAGGCTTTCGATCTCAACTTGAACAGTCTCCATCGTTTTCGATCTTGTCAAACCTCTGGCCGCACCGGCGTGGCTGGTGCGGGCCGCACATTGGCGCTCCCACGGCATCGTGTTTGATCTCGTCGGGCAACAAGCCTGGCAGATGCTACGCCACCTCACGCTCCGGACGTTATGGAACCAACGGTGTCGCAAGATTCACGCTCCTGACGACGTGCTGCCGGACCACACGCACGTTCGGTACGCTACTTTGGACTTGCGAGGCGCAACGCCAGTACCACACTCGACGCCACCACGCACTCCGAGCTCGTGTCTTCGAGTCGCTCGTGCAGCAACACGGCGAGCACGCTGTTCTCGACCCGGTGTGCCACATGACCTCGCTTGCGGGGGTCGCGTACTTTGATGGCGCGGCTCGGAAAGATCCGCACTGTGGCGGTAGTGGCTCGCTCGTCTTTTTGACCGAGCCGCCCCAGAGCGTGGTGTACCAAGCCAACTACCTTGATACCGCGACAACGAACAACGAGACCGAGTACGACGGTCTGATCACGGCGCTCCAGTTAGCTCAGCGACTGGCAGTGACGCATCTCACGGTGCGCGGCGACAGCATGCTGCTGATGCAGCAGATGAAGGGCATCTACCGGGTCCAAGAGGCTCGCTTGCAGAAGCTGCATGTCCAGGCGCGGGAGCTCGCGGCATGTTTTACGTGCACATGGGAACACCACCCTCGCGAGTTCAACCAAGCCACGGATCATTTGTCCAAGCTCGCACCCGACGACTGCACCTCGTACGCGCATCCCGACGACGGACGGCACGATGTACTGCCGGCCGAGGAACTCCTGCACGTTGAAGAGCTTTTGGCCGCCGACGTTCAACACACAACTAGTTTTTAAGTCTTAGTAGGTGGAGTCTTTAGTCTGTATAAAGATTTCAATCCATATCATATCATCTTGTCAAACCTACAGTATCAACGATACCATTCGTTGGATTTCCCGTGTCATTTCAAGTCATGGCATTTTACTGCATTCTAAATACACCAAACAGAAGGCTCAAGCGACGTGCGCAGCTCGTATTTCCTGGTTGTCGGTAGGACGGGACCACACTCCTTGATCACGAGAGACATCGCCGCGCGCAACTCGTTGATGACGTACTTGGACGGCTCCTTGCCGTGTGGAATCACCGCGCTCTTCAAGTTGGCGCACGAGTGAAGGCTCAGGCGCAGCCTCTCGACGAGCTCGCTGTTGCAGTAGAAAAGCACGAAGCAGTCGGTGCCCCGTAGACTGATCGTCGGACTGCGCGTTCAAGTCCATCGCGTGATAGATGGTGCCACCGCGCGCAGGCCGCTTCCGCAAGGTTTTGGCGGCGCGGAATAAGGCGGCGCTCTTGACGCTGTTGAAGCGCGCAGAGCTGCAATCCTCTGGGATGGCCAGTGGTCGACGAACACACCCTACTGGCATGATAACAGCCTGTTGCAATGTCCATGTGTACATACTTGCGACGTCGCCGTAGACCAACGTAAAACTGAGCGTCGTCCAGGCATAGATGACGCAAACGAGCGCCGCTTCGCTCTCTTTGCTCAGAAGCGCCGTGGACACGAGGCAGTAGAAGAGGCTTTGGTACAGCCGGCACAGTTCTCAATGTGTTCCAACATGAACACAAGAATGGGACTGCAAACCGTCACCGCGACCGCAAGAAGTGTCGAGTCGACTTCGGAAAAGCAATGTTCTTTGCGCCAGCGCTTGAGCACGTGCGAGACGAGGCAGAGACCCCAGTACGCAAACCAGACCTAGTACCACGTGTGGGATCGGAGGACGCAATGATGTATGTACCGTGCGCGACAGGTAAAGGACCGCTCCATGAGCCACAGGTCGTCGCTGACCTGCATTTGCATCGTAGCGACGCCAAAGTCGGTGACGTTGACCCAGATATCGAGGTAGTAGAGGGACACGACCCACGCGTCCATAAGCACAATGGCCATCGGGTCGCCCAGCACAATCTCGTACGACCAATCGCCCGGTGGCATCTTGAGTCGGTGGCTGCATTGACAAAGCCGCGCCTCGAGCTCCAAGCAGTGGCGGTAGTAGTGGGCGTAGAGCCGGTACCACACAAAGAGCGTCACACCCAGACGATAGACAAACAAAAGCCACGAGAATGCCCGGGGTCGAAGCTCCGTCTTGGCAAAGTAGAGCGTGACAACATTATCCAGCTTGTTAGGACGGTTCGAGATGGCGTCGCCAGGCACGAGCCAAACACACGACCGGCCATACACGTACGTGAACAAGCGAGGATGAAAGCATGCGTTTTCTGTGTCATTAGTGGGGTTCAAATTATATGTAGGTTTCTTGTAGGAATATATGTAGGAATCGAAAATTCGGAGCTTTTTGTCCAATCAGAAGCCTAGAAATAAATGACGTCGATAAGCCCGCATTCCTACAACCAAAACGAAATTGAACCCCACTTGTAGGAGTTGCTTCTGGGACGCGCCATCGCATGTTGTGACGCATCTCACTTTCAAGTGATTCGAGCCAATCAATAAGCGTTGTAAAGCCGATCGACCGTCGTCGCGTCTGCTTTTGGCGAACGACACCTCCGACAGCTCAAGTAGCTCGGACACCGATGACTCTGGCTCCGAAACGGAGATGCCAGACGATGACCAGGCGTCAGCGTTTGGTAGTCGGCCCTCCGCTGCGTCCACCGCTACTCCCGCGTCTACTGCAAGCGGCCCCTTTCCGGCTCTTCTTGCAGAGAACACCCAAGGCAACGACTCGACCGGGAAACGGCACCATTCACTCCCACGATGTCCAACAAGAAGCAGAACAGCTCGAAGGGTGCGTTTGCGTCTTTGAGCAGCTTGGTTGGAAACCCAGCGGCTGGCGAGCAACGCCGCGCAGAGGTCGACATGCGTCGAGTCGAGCTAGACGAGAGTCGATTCGATTTGGAGAAGTCGAAGATGGCGATGGAAACATCGCTTCTCGAGGCCGACCTACGCCTCAAGAACATTGAGATAGCGAAGCAGCTCGCTTTGGCACGCAAGGAGGTTCTAGATGCGGGTTATCCGATCGAAGAGGTCGATCTCGTCCTTCGGCTCCCAGGCATATCTAACGTGCAGACGACGAATGAAAGATCCTCTTTTTGCTCCAGATGTTGCCTTTTGTTCCTACAAGCCAACTCTTTTTTCCTACATATAAGAGCCAGTTCTTTCATATAGCCTCGGAGGTATATGAAAGAACTGGCTCTTATATGTAGAAATCGTCGTAGTTCGAAGATACAAAGCCTCTGACGACTTGTAGGAAACCTCGAAATTCACGGCCATTTTGGCCAATCACGTGGCGTTATTTTTCCTACATATACTCCTACAAGAACCTACATACAATTTGAACCCCACTATTGGGATGCGTGACACATTGTTGAGCGCCGCGCAGATGCTTTGCATGTTGGCGCTCGTGTAAAAGACAAGTCCTGGGAGTCCCATGAGCGAGCTCGCGAAGCAACCATCCAAGCTCATTGGCTGCGAATGCGTCGTGAGTTTGGTGCGGGCGACTTGGGCGTTCTGGGCGTCGTCCATGAGGAACGTCGTGCCCACGGGCAGCGTGGTGTTGGAGTAGCGTTTTTGGTTGAGGGCGAGAAACGCAGTGTTAAAGTCGCTGTAGTTGGCAAACGTCTCGGGCGGCGTAGAGTAGCCTTGCCACGGGAAATGCTCCGAGATGTAGGCTGCTAGCGGCTACACGCAAGGGTCGTCAATCTAAATGAAACCGTGCGCGTACTGTACCAAAGACGAGACATTGAGCATCGAGGTGACGCAAACATACAAGCCGAGCCGGTGGCGCCGCACGCGGTAGCTGCGGCTTCGAGTCGTTGGCCCAACTTTGCTGCGTGACATTGGTCGTGCGCAACAGTGTGGATGTTGACCAATGTTTCATCCCCTTTTTAGGCGACGTTTCGTCAGGGATAACTGGCGCAGAAATAAACTTTGCCGGTTTTATCCGGATTTTGCACAGTCGAAACGACGCCATATTTTCGCCGAGGGACCGCCATTTTGGGCTCTCGGACCGTGTTGGCAAGACAAGGCGCATGCATGTAGCTCGATGCGCAAGGTTGCCAAGTACTCGTACACGAGTTATGCAGCCATAACAGTGCGAGCTTGGTCGATTGGTCCAGCAGGCTGTGTTTGGCGCTTGATATGTTATATAACATACGCTTGCTTCTTATGGCTCTTTAAAATATATATCTTGGGCCATCGTGCACCCGACGCACGTGCACCGGACGCGACAGGCAACCGTGGTGATGGCGCCGAGCAGGAGACGACCGGGGCCGCGACGCTCTTGCTGCTCGGACGTAGCCTCGACGACATCAGGCGGCAGAGCCGGGCGAGCCGCGAGAAGGAGAGCGCAGGGTCCTGGTTGGGAGGTTCAAGGCCTGTTCTTTTCGGCTCATTGTAGAATCTGCCGGCTCTGGAGATAGCAGCAACAGCGAGCTCAGTAGCTGCACGAACAGCATGCGCTTGGACAACTTTACGCCGATGGCCCAGCGCTTCTTCCTCCTAGCCGAGACGACGATCCCACATGCGGGCAGCGTGGCGACGCTCATGTTTGGCACGCAAGATCCGTGCTATCCGCTTGACATGCCGATCTGCATGAGCCGCGACAGCGCTAGCTGCTTAGCGACAGCGACCCGGTACTTTGTCGTGCTTGGCGACTCGAGCGCCACTGTCGACCCCCCGACGATCACCTTCGGTACGCTTGCACCGTGCCACCTGCACGACCCTTTCGTCGGCCTCGAGCAGGATGGCTCGTCTCCGTCGGCCCAAGCCGACGGCAACATGCCCTGTCTCGCACCCACGGTCACCTTTGGCACACTCGAGCCGTGTCCCTTGTACGAACCCGCGGTCGGCTTTGGCGCAGGTAGTCGCTACGTGTCGTACCCAGCGTTTCCGCGCTCAGTGGCCGACCCGCAGCACAGTGCCCCGCGCAAGCGAATGATTACCTTTGGGACGCACGACCCATGCTGCCTGTACCTCGGCGGTCTGCCCATGGGCTCCTTCCACGCCGGTACGCCAGATGCGCCAACCGCCCCCGTCGACACTCTCACCGCGCAGCCAGCGCACTGTCTCTCCAACGACGACCACGAAGACGACTCGACGCAAGCCCAGCTCGAGGTCCCTGATGACGCCACAAAGGCCAAGCGCGTCTGGAAGCTCACCAGTCGTGTCCTCCTTGTCGTCAAGTCTGTCATCACGTCCTTTCAAGATATGCATGCGGCGACCACCGACACTGCGGATGCTCAGGACCTCGGCACATGGATCGAGACGCTTGCGGCACTGCACGCTGAGCTCTCGCTGCACCCGTGGCGCTTGAGCACCTTCGTACCGACGCTCGTGCGTCTCCAGAAGGTTCTCAGCGACCGCGCCGAGCTTCACGAAGATGAGATGTTGACGATCAGCGACAGCTACGCCTCGATGCTCAAGGCCCTCCGGCGCCGCTACCCTCGCATGCGCCGCTTTCGTTGTCAGCTCAAGCCATGAGGACATGAGGCAGACGACCAGTGTGAGTGAGGTTACCCACGAGCCATTACATACCGTAGCCAGCCTAAGACGTAGCCATGAATGACACAATGGCTCACGGCTCTATGGTCAACTGCTTCCTGTGCTTCTACTGATGGCTTGCTGGTATATATTCGCTTATCCAGTACATGGCACAGATGCTCGTCGAAGCGAATCAGAGTTTTTGTAAATAGAGTGTTTGACACGCGACGTACGCAGTACTTGATACGCGAATTCGATCGGCCACTCGGTGAATTCACCAGTTCCTTGCGCATGGCCTGCCCGTTTGCCGCCTACAACGCGACGTTCACGTGCGTCGCTGCGTACTGCAAGGCGCCAGGCTGCTGCGTCGTCAACGAAGCCTGCGCTGTGCGAACAGCGTACCCGGCCACCTACAACTATACCGGCGGCATCACCGACACCATCGATGTCATCCACGACCTGCCCGACACGCCACGCCTGTCCGCTCGACGCTCCTTGTCGTCGCGCCTCATGCCTCCGCCTAGGTCTTTTCGAAGCAACGGCATCACGCAGGTTGGTATGCGGCTGCCAGGCCAAAACGCGTCGACAGTGGCGACCCTCACTGCGAATGTCGAGTCCTTGTATGACGCTGCTCGCATGCGAGTGACAAAGCACGTGACGGTTCCGCTGTAGGTCGATCCAGGACGCTATCTTCAACGTCTCGGGCCTGTACCTGCCCCGGTCTCTCAAAAACCTGTGCGTCGCTGTTGTCGTCGACCTCGCACGCCTGACCGTCGAGTAGGACGTTTGAGAATTCGTACGTCCTCGACAACAACTGGCCGCGGCTCATCAACGAGCGCGACGCGTTCTGGCCGCCCAACCTCACGCACATGTATGCTGCTGCTGTGCTGCTTGGCATCTTCTGACGCGCGTGTAGTTCGCTGCGCAACAATGGCCTGCTCTCGTTCGCGGACGCAACGTCCACGACGCCCATGGCGTGGCCCGACAGTCTTGTCTACTTGTGCGTCGTCGTCACCTCCTGCTTATTGCCATCTTATTCTTTTTGCGCTAGGGACCTCTCGCTCAACTTGATCGAAACATTTGTGAACCTACCGTTTGTGCAAACACTGTACGACGTTTTGCACAGCAAAGGGCTTGAGCCGAGATGTAGCAACATGTCCTACAACCGCCTGCAGCAGCTCCAGGCCATGGACCTCACCGAAGCGTCCATCTTGTACGCTGTACGCCTCGTCGAGTTCGTATGGCTCAGCGGTTTGGTAGGGATTTTTCCAACAACCCGTACTTGACGTCGCTCGACGTGACCATCTCCCCCAACAAGTACCAAGCGTACCTCGCCGTTCTGAGTTGTAACCCACGACCTTGTCTAGTGACAATACGACGCGCCTGCGCTACATGTATGCCATTGCGATGACAAGTGCGCGTCATACCCCCATCTTTGACTAGGTACCTCCAAAACACGCCGTTGGTGTCGTTCTCGAGTGACGTTGGCGCCTACCACGAGCTCGAGCAAGCTCGCATCGTCGTCGGCGCCAACCTGTCGTCGCTCGCTTTGGGGTGGGGCTGTGAAACGCTTGGACACGTGGCAGCGTATGCGAATGCCACGTCATTGCTGCCCGCCCCGCTCCAGATCTGCGTCCTCGGTACGCTCGACGCGCTTCGGCGGACCCTAAAATGGAATGTAGGAGGCGACCGCGTCGATGAGATTGGCTCGAGCCTTGGCGCGGGTGCCATCGCAGGCATCGTCGCGGCTGCGGTCGCCCTTCTCTCTGCGCTCTGTCTCTATGCTGTTTGGTACCGCCGCCGCCGCACACAAGCCGTCAAGTCGCCGCGCACGGACGATGACTTTGACTTGCTGAGCACCCCGTGGACGTCGGACCAATTGCAGCACTTCCGCCTCGAGCCGCAGGACGTACGCTTCCTCGACACTGTGCTGGGCCAAGGCTCGTTTGGGCGAGTGCGACTCGCGACATACAAGGAGTCGATACTCGTTGCCGTCAAGCAGCTCCGGAGCGAGAAGCAATCGGCCGAGTACATGGAGACCCTCCTCGACGAGATCGAACTCATGACAAGGTTGTGATGGTGCTCCTGCCGACATCATTGCCTCACACCTGCGGTACTAGGCTGTGCAGCCCGCATCTCGTTGGCCTCGTCGGCGTCTTTTGGGATGCGACAGGCGATGTGCGCTGCGTGATGGAGTACATGGCGGGCGGGGATCTACAAGCGTTTCTCTACAGTCGCGCCCGCAACAGCGTCGCTTGGTCGCAAAAAGCGCAATTTGCTTTGGAAATCGCGCGAGGACTCGTGTACCTCCACGCCACTGAGGTGAAACCAATGACTCCAGAGTTTGGTTCATGAATTGGGTTGATTAATTAGGTGATTCACCGGGATTTGAAGTCGCGCAATGTACTCTTGACGGATGCGCACGCCCACGCCAAGCTCGCCGACTTTGGCATCGCTCGGCACGTCACGGACGAAAGCATGACCAACGCTGTCGGCACGTACCGCTGGACGGCCCCCGAGGTGCTCAAAGGCAAGCACTACGACACCAAAGCCGACATTTACTCGTTTGGCATGGTCCGAGTCCTCATTCGTCTATTCGTACTATGGATGGCTGTAGGTCTTGGCCGAGCTCGAGACGCATGCGATGCCATACGCCGACTTTACCAACGCGCGTGGCGAGCCACTGGGCAACTTTGCCATCATGTACAAGGTCGTTCTAGTACAGTCGACTCGGATCTTATGGCTGGCTGTAGGTCATGCAAGGCAAAATCGCACCCACATTGTCCTCTGACTGCCCACCTTGGCTCGAGACGCTCGTGCTCGCGTGCATTGCCCACAGCCCAGCGCTCCGGCCGACGGCAACCGAGATCGTAACGACGCTGGACGAGCTCCTTCCGTCCATGTGTGTATGACGTAATTTAAACTGTTCTAAGGACACAATATTGTCTTCTGTCACCTTCGTGTCGGGTTTCGTTTGGCGCCTCTTGTCGTTTTCCCGCGATTTGGCGGCTTTTTGTCGTTTTCCCGCGATTTGGCGCCAGCCCCGCCCCCGCGACCAGTGCTGCCATCGTATCCGGATGACCGGATACGACATTTGGAATCCACTTGTCATTTCGCGAAGGGCCACGTCAGAGAGGCAGAGTCCGTCGTCGTCGCATCGTCAGCACTGTTAGTAGATGGAGTAGACAGCAGTCGTATCGACTAGAACAGTGCTCGCGAGTGTTTCTTAGTCGGTGTGCAGAGGATGACCCAATTTATGCGTGTCAAATGACATGGCGCTACGCCATGCTTGATATGAAGCTACGGTTCTGATGCACACCGCCAACGAGAGACAAACGCATGGCTATGTACGAATTGCCGTGGTCGTCCGGGCCAGCGAAGGCCCCCGACGATCCGGCGACTGATTCGGGCGCCGTTCTGGATTTGACGCGTCAACCAACTCTGCGATTGAGAACCCTGCAGCTACTGAGTAGCTCAGACCAAGTTTTGCATTGCAGAAGCTCAGAAAGAAGCTCCGTGGTCAGCGCGATGGGCACGGATATTGCAAGGTGTCGAGCTCGGGTACTTGCGCAAGGAAGCGCTTGGCCGCGGCGCAGCTGATCCTGCTCCGAGGGTTGCCCTCCAGCTGGTGCTGCCGGAATCCATCTCGAGCAAATCCCTCCCAACCCCACCAATGACAAAATGTCTCGTCTCGGACAAAAACAGGGTCCGAAACCCTTATCTTTTGATGCACCTTGCCGCGCCACATCTCTTGGACGTGGATGCGACATACGGCTTGTATCGGACAGCCGGGTGCATAGATTGCCATTACGGGATTTCTATTGACATTATAGGGTTATTTTGTTTAAAACTGCACTTTTTAGGGTATTTTGGAATAAAAAAGGGAGATGCCGCGACAAAGCGCAGGTTGAAGCCACGTCTTTGCAACGAATTGGGGGAATGTCGTAAATAGTGTGAAGAATGGGCACCCACCGTAGCTTTCAATGTCAAATAGTGTGTGTCGTAGGACGCTGCGTCCGCCACAGCGGTGTGGGCTGTCGCTGTCCCGATCACTCTGCAGGCACGCGTTGGGTGTCGATCTGCACGTTGCTTTGCAAACGCTCGTTGTGGCCCACGCAAGCGACACCCAGTTACGTTTCGAGGTGGAAAGAACGCTCCCGAAGGTTACGGACCAGGCCCAGGTCAGATTGCGTAAATGCAATGTGACCGCGGTGGCATGGCCAGTATGTACCAGTGCACGGGGTGTAGGACGTGATCGTGCGGCAGGCCACGCCACGTCGGGTGTCGCTCGTGCAGGCGTGCCCGGCGAGGCCGCGCGCAAAGGTTACATCTGACACTATAATGCAATTTGTAACACTATATGCGGATGGATCGGGCCCAACCAGTGGTTACGAGGCTGTGTATACTGGGGCTGCAGTCGCGGCCACTTTGAGATTCTCGAATTCGCTTGAGCTCATGTTGCGCCAACTCGCCCGTCGCATCCCGTCGTCCGTCCGTGGCATGGCCACGTTCGACCGCACCAAGCCCCATCTTAACGTGGGCACGATCGGTCACGTCGATCACGGCAAGACGACGCTCACGGCGGCCATCACGCGTGTCCTCTCGGAGCAGGGCGGTGGCAAGTTCATTGCCTTCGAAGATATCGACAAGGCCCCCGAGGAGCGCGCTCGTGGTATCACGATCTCGACCTCGCACGTCGAGTACGAGACGGAAAAGCGCCACTACGCCCACGTCGACTGCCCCGGCCACGCTGATTACGTCAAGAACATGATCACGGGCGCTGCGCAGATGGACGGCGGCATCTTGGTCGTCTCGGCCACAGATGGCCCGATGCCCCAGACGCGCGAGCACATCCTCTTGGCCCGCCAGGTCGGTGTCCCCGCCCTTGTCGTCTTCCTGAACAAGGTACGCTGCATCATCCCATCATGGCACAGGCACTGATGGTGCGATCCAAACTAGGTCGACATGGTCGATGATGAGGAACTCCTCGAATTGGTCGAGATGGAAATCCGTGAGCTCCTCGACGTCTATGACTTCCCCGGCGACGACATCCCGATCGTCCGCGGTTCGGCCCTCGCCGCCGTCGAAGGCCGTGACCACAACCTCGGCCGTGACGCTGTCATTGAGCTCATGAACCAGGTCGATGAATACATCCCGGACCCGACGCGTGACTTTGAGAAGCCGTTCCTGCTCCCGGTCGAAGATGTGTTTTCGATCTCGGGCCGTGGTACGGTCGTGTCGGGCCGTGTCGAGACGGGTGTCATCAACACGGGTGATGAAGTCGAGCTTGTCGGTATCCGCGACGTGCCCACGAAGACGACGTGCACGGGTGTTGAGATGTTCCGCAAGTCGCTTGACCGCGGCCAGGCCGGCGACAACGTCGGTGTGCTTCTCCGTGGCTTGAAGCGCGACGACGTCTTGCGCGGCCAGGTGCTTTGCAAGCCCGGTTCGATCTCGCCGCACACCAAGGTCGAGGCCGGTGTGTACGTCCTCAAGAAGGAAGAGGGCGGCCGCCACACGCCGTTCTTCACCAACTACCGCCCGCAGTTCTTCTTCCGCACGGCCGATATCACGGGCAACATTATGCTCCCGGAAGGCACCGAGATGGTCATGCCCGGCGACAACCCGACGCTTCGCATCGAGCTCATCCACCCCGTCGCCATTGACGAAGGCATGAAGTTTTCGATCCGCGAAGGTGGCCGCACGATCGGCGCCGGCGTCGTCTCCAAGATCATCGAGTAAGCGGCAACTGCGTAATATAGGACCAAACTTAGGTGGTTTAACACGGAAAATGCTCAATATGTCTCACGCGTCGCAACTCCGTCGCCACTGCAACTCGCCATCATATCCCAGCACCCATGCCGGAGGACGACGCAGAGACAGTCGATGCAGTGCCAGCATGTAGTGGGTAGACGCGCAGCGACAAACTCGAAACGACAAACTACCCACGGCGCGCTATTACAATATTTTAAAACGAGTTTTTTCTAACCTAATCATGGTGGTGGCACTCCTAATGCGAGTGCGCCCGGTGGGCCTCGTAGAGGCCGATGCACTGCTCTATCGAGAGGTTCGCGTTGGCCTCGAGCGACGACGCGCACGCGCACTTGCAGAGGTCCTCCGAGCCCATGCAGTCGCGCGCCACACCTTCGTACAAGTCGAGCTTCCGCTGCAGCGTTGACGGCGAGTTGGGCGACGAGAAGAACGCACACTCTGTGATCGTCGAGGTCCAGTCTTGATAAATAGCGCGCTGGAGCTGGTAAAAGAAGACGCGCGCTTCCGGTGACGAGCCGAGCGCGAGGTCGGCGACTTGCGCCGAGAGCTTGGTCATAAACTCGCAGTACGTCATGTGCATGGCCTGGATCTCGAGGAACACCTGCTGTTCCGCGGCCGTGTTGGGCTCCTTGAGGCCGACAAGCAGCTCCCGGACGTCCGATGCGATCTCCATGATGTGTACTTGACTTGCGGGTTTGTCGGGAAAAGCAGAAGTCCTAGCCCACGTCGCCGTTCTTAGTGGAGCGCCGTGTACAGTGTACTCGAGTAGCTGCGGGCCTAGCGATAAGTTCTGGGAGGGGGCAATACAATCCGCCTTGGCCACCAATTTTTATTGCGTTTTCACAACGTACACTCTCTCTTTGTATGCTCAATTAAATCTCACAAAAAAGGAGCCGAATAAAAGACACTTGCAATAAAACCACCTGCTATTTTAATGCGAGGTGCGCCATTTAAAAAAAAAAAGTCCGCGTGTCTTTTTTTCGTGTCCCCCTCTTGGCGCGCGGCGTGGTTGCATTGTATGATTGAAGATTTGTATGCCATTGGATTGTACGACGCGTCTCTTTTTTTAAATGCGCCGCGATTGGGTGCGCGTTTTTAATAGCTCCCACGCGTCCAATTTCAAATGATATTTTAATCGCCGAGCGCAATGTTGGCCACGATAAGATCTTGAAGTTGGACGTGGCACTGCCTCTATCGACAGCGACGACGAAGGCAACTGCAGCACCCGTGTACTGTTTCGCCTGTGGCAACCCACCGTCTATTATCTCGTCCATCCCGGCGCAGCTTTCGTCTCCTCCTTCTATAATCCTGAAGCGCTGTCGATACATTTCCTACGGCGAGATGAGGCTGGCGCTAAAGACGGCAACGCGTGGCTTCAACTTGCAGACAGAAGTGCGGACGCTCGGGACGGCGCCGATCGCCAAGTGAAGGAATCGCTGATACGCGTCGCCAGAGGTGCGTCCCGACGCTGCTACTTATGGGCTGCTAATGCATTAGAGCCGGGACCTGGCCATCATGCAAGGCCGCAACTCAGACGGCGCGGCGACGTCCGAGTGGGCACAATAAAAACGACGCAGGCGCAACGCTCTATTTATTTGAAAATAAAAAAATACGACGCGATGGGTTGCCATGATCAGAAGCGTCGGGAGCACATCTTGCAAAGCAGAGGTGCCAAATCTGATCGACGAGTTGGCTTGGTGACAGCGCGCGCGTGCGAGGTCGCACTCGACGCACGCAGCGCGCAAATTGGCCTGTCCCCATACCAACTACTAGTACGTACTCGAGGTGAAGCATACCGTACTACTCGAATGCGGCTAGCGTGTTGGCGGGCCAAGTGGGTGTAAATATAATAATTGGCCCGTACATGTACCCCGTTTGGCCGCGAATCGTTGTTGTCCTGAAAACGCTCAACTCTGAAGTGCACCAGCTGGCACCAGCATATGCTACATGTGCAAGAAAAGCGGCCGCTCGGTATTACAAACTCAAAGTACTCGACACGATCGACCAGATCGTACCGACCAACATGGGACGATCCATGGGTGGACCTGCAGTTTCCGAAAAGCCGTGCCCGTGCACAGATTCCATCCCATGCCTCCTCCTGCCCTTGCACCAGCATGCGCGATAGGCTGTCGTCGACGGTGTTGCAGCAGACTGTGCAGATGTAGGGCTTCATGGCATATTGGAGCTGGGGCGTTGAGATGAGTATATGATGATGATGCATTGGATGCCTGCGAAAGGCGCTGCTTCTCCACGTGTTGGCAATGCTATAAGGTCCACCTCACCCGACACAATCGACAGCCCGAGGAAGCCGAGCAACGCGCATCGATTCCTGAAGCCACTCTTCTCCTGCAGCGACGACGAGCACGAAGAACCTGCTCGCTTTGCAAAGCGTCCCACGCCGTCGCCAGCCCCAGCTGGTTCAGAATGTACCTACGCGACGCCCCTGTCTTTGAAGCCGAAAAGGCGTCCGCGGATCCCGCCTTTTTACCGAGTGCGGCTAAAAATACGAAAGGGTTCCATTTGCCCGGGTTCAACTCGTCGCATGCGCGCGTTTGGCCGGCCCATTGAGCTGCCGTCGCTGCGCGACCGCTTCCACCTCGGGCGAACCGCGCCGGTCGCCGTCGAGAAGGAGCCGGCGCGGTCGACGTCGATCCCGTCCTTGGCGGTGAGCATGCGCGAGCGCAAGGAGCCGAGCGACCCGCCGCCAAGCAACCCTCGTCTCCAGCCAATGCGCCCGCCCGAACCCAACAACAAGCCTCGTGACAGTGCCAAGCCCAAGGCGCCCGACGCCACCAAGCCTGATAGCAGTAGTGCGACCAAGGCCCAAGTCGATGCCAAGACTGCCAAGGAAAACGCACCGAGCAAAGTGGCCGAGACGTCGATGGCCACGGCCGTACCGCGACCGCCGACCGAGCCGCGACCGCCGCCCAAGCAGCCAGCCAAGGACCCACCCCGGGGCTATGACCACAATCGCGGCCAAAACAAAGGGCTCGAGTCGGCGCCGACAAGCGTCCAAACGCCGCAGGCCGTGCTCGAGACCGCGTCGCAGGAGCTCACGGACTTTGAGAAAACCGAGATTTTGGCGGTCGAAAAGGTCTACTACTATGGCACGCTCGCGTCCAAGACGCGCGCCAACGCGGTCGGCAACGACGGGTACGCTCGTCCTCCATGGTGTGTTGCCTCCCATATGCCTCCTAGCTTTGACGACGAGAACGGCGACTATCTCGGGAACGTCCACGACCACATTGCGTACCGGTACGAGATCGTCGGGCATCTTGGGCGCGGCTCGTTTGGCCAAGTGCTCAAGTGCCACGACCGCGCGGCTCGGGCAATGGTGGCGGTCAAGATCGTACGCAACAAGCAAAAGTTCCAGGAGCAGTCGATCGTCGAAGCGCAGCTCCTCTCCCACATGAAGCAAGCCGATAGCGATGGGAAGAGCAACATCATTCGGCTCCACGAGTCGTTTACGTTCCGCTGCCACCTCTGCATGAGCTTTGAGCTCCTGAGTTTGAACCTCTACGAGCACCTTCGCCTCGAGCAATTCCGCGGTCTCCCCGTGCTTTTGATCAAAAAGATGGCGGTGGAAATGCTCCTCGCGCTGAGCTTTCTCAAGGCCCAGCGCATTGTGCACTGCGACCTCAAGCCCGAAAACATCCTCTTGAAGAAGCCCAAGACGCACCTTGTCGCGCTCATCGACTTTGGCTCGTCTTGCTTTGAGAACGCAACCTTCTTTACGTACATCCAGTCGCGCTTCTACCGCGCGCCCGAGGTCATCCTCGGCCTCCCGTACGGCCACCCGATCGACATGTGGTCCTTTGGCTGCATCATCGGCGAGCTCTTCACCGGGTACCCGATATTCCCGGGTGAGAACGAGGCCGAGCAGCTCGCTTGCATCATGGAGGTGCTGGACGTCCCGCCGGCTTCGATGGTGGCGTCGTGCAAGCGCCGCAAAAACTTCTTTGACGAAGCTGGTGAGCCCCTCCAACTCGTCAACTCACGCGGTCGGAAGCGCCGACCAAAGTCCCGCGAGCTCCGCGCGCTACTGAAGAACCCGGACGGCAAAATGACCGACTTTGTCGCGCGGTGCTTGGCATGGGACCCGGCCGTGCGGCTGACGCCATCGGATGCGCTCGCGCACGAGTGGCTACTCGACGTCAAGCCCCCACCCAAGCCTGCGCGCAACTCGGTCGCCAAGGCCAAGCCCAAGGAAGCTGCGGACAGTGGGAAAGAGCTGCTACCTATTTAAGAAGTCTTGGCATTTAGGCTTCGACGGGCCAAAGATGCACACTCTTGTCATAGCTGCTCGAGACGACGCAGTTGCCATGCCACCACGCGACCCCGTGTACATAGTCTGCGTGCTCGTCGTACACGAGCCTAGTATACAGTCAGTACGGTAGCATATGGGCCGTTGAAGCCTACCGCTGTGTGGGCGACGCCGACGAGAGATGGTCCCAGATCTGCACTGTCGTGTCGTCCGAAGCCGACGCCAGCGCATCGTCGTGGTATGAGATGGCATGCACGCTGCTGCGATGCACTTGGTTCTACGTGACGTGTGAGCGATGTGGGCGGGAGGTCGCAGTCGCGATACCAAGGTCGAGAGCGTCGTCTCCAAGGACCGCGTGTCGATCGTCCAGAGCGACCCGTCTTCGAGGCCCGTGGTCACGAGGTGGTCCTGCGTCGGGTGCCACGCCACGCACATGGCCGCGCTTGGCGTCGAGACGGACGTGGTCGCGCGGGGCTGGCGCGTATCCCACAGCCGCACTATATACCATGGCATAAGCATCTTCGAGAGACGGAGGTTGGTGCAAGCGACAGCTACCGGTGCGATCTTGGGACGCGGTCGCACACTGCTCCGTCGCCAACGGCGCCCACTGGACGCCCCAGACCTTGTCCGTGTGGTCCTTGAGCTGCTCGCGCAGCGCCATCGTTGTGAGGTCCCAGACCTTGACGCTGTTGTCCCAGCTGGCCGACGCGAGCGTCGACACATGGATGTCCACGGACGTGATGAGGTCGTTGTGACCATGCGCGACTTCCGGGTCGAGGCGGCGCCAACGAGACGCCTCGGTGTCATACATGCAATAGTAAAGATCGCCATCGTCGCCGGCGCAAACGAGCACGTCGGGCTCGAACCACGCGACGCTGGCGACGCTGGTCGGGAGGCGCAGGGCGTGGACGTGCTCAAAGACGCCGCTGGCGTAGCGCAAGAGCCGCACGCTGCTGCTCCAGTCGTTGCCCTCGAGGAACGAGGTTACCGCGACGAGGTACTTGTCGCCGGCGATCTCGACGGGCAGCACCGTATCGACCTGCTCTTCCAGCGAGCTCCACACATGGACCTCCATCGTCGCTCCACTCAAATAACCAGAATTTGCGATCTTGCAATCGGCAAATGCCGAAAACAACAACGCGGCCACCCGCGCGTTGGCTTCCTGCACACCCGCAAGCTCGCTGTTGATCGCGCTGCTATACGAGTCTCACACGACAATCTTGCTCAGTAGTACAGAACGTCTAAGAGGAGAGACGTCGTCCAGTCAGGCTACGCCACCAGCAGCCGCCTAAACGACGAGCAGCCACCGAAATCGCACTTGCCATAGCTCGCTGCACCGAGACGGCAGGCGCGAACGCAAGCTGAAAGAGCTCAGGCTTGAATACGTGGAGCTCTTCTCGCGTGTAGAATACAGCCTTGGTGCGTCTACACATTGCGCGGGCAGCGAAATTGGAGGCAAAGCTTCAACATGGCACATGCCGAATTGTATCTACCGGATACCTTCGCAGTATCCGAACTCCTCCAGCGGTCCCTATGGCGCAGCACGTCGACGGCAGCTGGCGCCAGCGCCGCGTGGCCGACGAGCCCTACTGCCTCCCGTACCCGGTCAACCGCATCTGCGGCGTCAACGTGGGCATCGTTGTCGGCTTTGTGCTCTTCCTCATCGTGTTCATCCTGCTGCCCAAGCTGCGCATGTCGACGCAGCCGCCAATGGTCCACGAGGTCGCGACGCGCCTCGTCCCGAGCATGCCCACCGAAGACAAGACGGTACAACCCGAGAACGACGAGAACGACGACAAGAAAGATAAGTAACACAGAGGCTCCATATTGATGGCGAAATCACATCTTCTGACGCTTGGCCGGCGGTGGGTTGCCGTCGGCCGGCGTCGCCTCCGCCTCGGGCACAGCAGGCGGCTGCGGTGCCATCATCGCCGCCCCCGCTGCCATGACTTCTGGTGCATGCTAGCACATTGGATAGATGAGGCCATGCACATCGAGCGATGATGTACCTTCTTGACGAGGTTGAGGACAATCGCATCGACACGCGAGCTGTTTTGCTTGGTCTTTTCCTCCTTCTCTTGCTTGCGCTTGAGCTTGAGGGCCAACTCTACACGGTGGCCATCAGTATCGAGTGACACTGCGTCAAGCGGTCGTACGCTCCGAGGGAATGAGCGGCTCCTTCTTCTCGTCCGTGCTGAAGTCCCACGCGTAGCCTTCGGTGGGGCTGAAGCGGACGCCGGCGCTGAGCGCTTGGAACGCCTTGTTGATGCGGTAGCTGCACTTCTTCTACGCTCACCATGCCATGCGGTTTGCGCACATTGATAAGGTCATGGTCGTACCAAGCGCGATGTGATCATCGTAAACGTATTCGGGGCTTGGTAAATGGTCTGGTCGAGGCAGTAGTAGATGGCCATGACCTGGACGCTGGTCTTGCTCGTGCGAAACTGCTTGCGAATGATGTAGAGCGTCTGCGGCAGCTGCTTGGAGAGGTTGGGCAGCAGCTCGTACTCGATGCCACGCATGTTGACGAGCTGGTCGAGCGGCAACCGCTGCATCTTGAGCCGCTCGTTGTTGCAGTTCTTGTCGTAGAAGGGCGAGAGCGCAAAGTAGTAGAGCACCGTGTGGAAGTTGAGCTCGAACGTGCTCAGCCACACCGTGTCCTTGAAGCACGCGTTGTAGTCGTCGGCGTGGACGGCGCTCGACGGCGTCGGCGTGTCCTCCATCCTTGCCGCTGGGCTGCCCGAACTTAATTGGCAACCGTACTTGACGCAGTGTTCCGCAAACGCACTTGAACGAGACGCACTTCACGAGAACTTGCGAGTGATCGAAACGTACTTTAACGGGTCACTACACTTGGGTATGGCCAAGATATCGAAACATCGGAGCGACCACACATCACGACGACGATGCCCGAGACGCCGACGCGACGCCATGGTACGAGCGCGTGACGTGGCAAGAGGAGAAGACCGATGGGCTGTATGTGTAGCCGAGGGCCGGCGAGGTAGCCACGACCAGAATGAGACCCCGCGCAATGGCAAGAGCATCCGCGACCGGCTCGGCGAGCGTGGTGCGGTTGCCGATGCTGCTTCGCCGCGGAAGCGCACGGCGCGCGAGCCTGAAGGCCAAGGCGAAGAGAAGCGCCGACGTTTGATGGTACGCTTGCCGCACGAGAATGAACTGCACCGACGAACGACCTGTTGTAGCGCGGGAGCGACGGGACAGCGATGCCCATCGACCTCTTGAACGGGCGGCGCCGCTTGTTTGGCAACCTTATGGGGCACCTCGGCAAAGCCAAGAAGCAGCTCGCAAAGGATAGCGATTTGCTCCAGAAGCAAGACCGGTTGCTCTCGGCGGCGGACGCCAAGACCAAAGAGCAGAGCCAGCGGGTGCAAGGCCTCGCATCCCAGCGCTCGGAGAAGCGAAGGATCGAGACGCAGATCTCGTCGCTCAAGCGCAGCGCCAGCGACAACATCGCCAAGCTCGAGCGACAGGTCACGCTCAGCACAACGTACGAGCGCCACCACGCGCGGTTCCTTCAGACAGTCGCGCCGATCCCAATCTACTACCTTCCTGCGCGTCACACCAAGGAGACGCAAGCCCTTGTCGACGCGTCCATGGAAGCCATCGAAGAGAAGATCAAGCTCCGTCGACGAGAGTTTGAGGTCAAGAAGCGCGAGATCGAAGCCGACACGAAGCGCAAGGTCGATGTGCTCACTGCCAAGCTCGACGCCGTGCGCACCGAAGGCGGGTCGCCCGCCAAGAAGACACGCGCGTCATCGGCGGACCTCGCACCGTCCAACACGGTCGAGACCACAACCGCCAAGGAAGAAGAAAGCAACCCAGACGCGTCTCGGGCGGACGCCCCGACAGAAGACGCAGATGCACAAGACGCCGTCAAGCCCGCCGACGAGACGAGCGAAGCGGTGGCAACGCCCCAACAAAGCTCCAGTGCAGCTGCCGAGCAGGACGACACTGCAATGACCGAGGCAGATGCCGAGCTGGACATCACTGAACCAGACAACAGTGCTGCTCCTGAGCAGCACGACCAAGCTCCGACGAACCACAACGACGACGGACCTTCGGAGAAAGACGACGAAGCAGCTGCAGAGCAGAACGACGACGCGTCCAATGACGTTGCGATGACACACGAGGACGACGAGGTCACACTCATCGACGCGCCGACGGAGAAGGCAGTGACGAGCGCAACGGTAGTCGTCGTCGACGCCGTCTCGGCAAAGACCTCGAAGCGCGATATCGGGCAAGTGACCAAGCTCAAGGTCGTCGAACTGCGTGCATACCTCAAGGAGCGCAACTTGGACACGAAGGGCCTCAAGGCCGAGCTCATCGACCGCCTCACTGCTGCGTTGGCCCTCGAGTCGTAGGCTGTTTTCCGTAATAAGATAGATACAACATGTCTTGAGAGTCTTAGGATCTGAACTACACGCGACGCGGAGACGAGAGGTACGCCATCGCGCGGTCGAGCGGGAGCGCGCTGAGCACTTGGGACGGCGCTTTCGGGTCGCAGGGCGCGACGCCGGCCGACGACGCGACCACCGCCAAGCACTGGTTGGTGTGGCGGCCGTGGGCGATGCGCTGGTCCTTGACGACCCAGCGCTGGTTGATATTGCTGAGGCGGCACGGCCACGTGTGCAGGAGGAAGGTCCCGCTGCTCTCGGCCATCGGCGACGCGGTGAGGCACTCGCCATTGAACGCGACCACTTGCTGCGTCATCGGGCTGTACGTGAGCGTCGCGCCCGTGATGGGCGCCGACGACGACACGGACGTCGCACGGACGCTCGTGCCGACAACGATGACGACGGACCGCACCGGTGTTACGATCAGTACGTCGGTGTTGAGCTCCGTGTTGAGCTCCGACGGTGGCACGGTCGGTGCCGGTGTCGTCGTCACGGGCGGTGGCGTGCTGCTGGCTGCATGGCTCGAGGACGCCGACGGCAGTGGCAGAATCGTCGACGGCGCAGTGGATCCGTTGACGGCGGTCGGTGACGGTACACTGGTCGTCGCGTTGATCGTTGACGGCATCGTCGTCGTCGCATTCGTGGTCGCCGGTGTCGACGGTGTCAGCGAGAGGAGGCCGTAGCCGAAATGGTTGTTGGGGAACGTGGTTGAGACCGTGGCCCCGCACGTGTCGGGCGTCGACGGCTTGAGCGTCGATGTTGTCGCGCTGGTTGTGAGCGCCTTGAGGATCTCGTCGTAGCCCCAGCTCGGGTGCTGGCTGAGGAGAAGAGCGACCGCGCCGGTGACATGCGGCGCGGCCATGCTCGTGCCCGACATGACCGCGTATGACCCATCGCCTTTGTTGGACGCCGACGTGATCGCAGACCCGGGGGCGGACAGCGTCGGCTTCATCGCCCCCGCCTTGGTCGGTCCCCGGCTGCTCGTTTGGCTCAGCGCGCCCGTCGAGTCGGTGTTGCCGACGCTAATGACATTGTCATAGTCGGCCGGACTCTGCACCGAGGCGCACCCGGACGCGCCCGTGTTGCCATTCGAAAAGATCGGGATGATGCCCGCTCGGCGCCACGCCTCGACGGCCGCGCGGTACGAGCCGAGGTCGGTCGCGCCGGCGCCCCAGCTGTTGTTGACGACGCGCGGCGCCTTCGAGCAGTCTTCGTTCTCACCCTTGACGTCGGTCGGGCACAGCATGAACTGCATGCACGTGAGGAGGTCGGCTTCCTTGCACTCGGAGGCCGAGCACGCGCGGCAAGCCATCCATGTGACACCGGGCGCGACGCCGACGCCGTGGCTTCCGGCGATCGTCCCCATCGTGTGCGTCCCATGGCCGTTCTCGTCGACGGGCGTCGGTGACTCGGTCACTGCGTCGTACCATCCGTAAGGACCCCGGAAGTTGGCCGAGAGCGCTTCGTGCGTCGCCCGGACGCCGCTATCGATGGACCCGATCAGGACGCCTTGGCCGGTGTGGCCGAGCGCCCACGCAGAAGGCGCGCCGATCGCGGTGATGCCCCACGAGTTGGCGCTGCCCGTTTGCATGACGCTCGATGTCGTGCCGATCGTCATGGTGTAGCCGTACCGCAGCCGACGCACGTGCGGGAGGTTGCTCAGCTGCTCGGCAATGCACAGCGTGAGCGAGAAGACCTTGAACTGGTTGGCGACCCAGAGGTCCTGGAGCTCGACGTCGTCGATGCCGGGACAGACCTCGGGCGCGCTCTCGAGCCGCCGGCGGTGCGGCGCCTTGCCCTCGAGGATGTGGCGCGCGTTCACCTGCGCGCGCTCGGCGACGGACCGGAGAAGGTCGCGGACTCGGACGTTGCTCGACGGCTTGTCCAAGTCGGTGTGCTCGGCCTTGTCGCCCCAGAACTGTTGGAGGCCCTCAAACTCGACGATCGCGTCGACCGACTCTTTGGTATGCAGGTCGTTCCAGAGGTCGACGTCGATCTTGCGGTGGTTGCCGGTGGGCGGGTCGATGGCGGCGACGGCGAGGATACCCAGCCAGCCTAGCAGCAGCAGGAGCATGGGCGTGGAGGCTGCCATGAGCCGGAGCAAAAGGTAAAGTACACTCTAAATTGGCATGCTCCAGGCGCGAGACAGCTGCTGTCGGCAGAGTAGAAGCTGGCAAAAGCGTGTTCGACCGGCGCTGTGTAACGCATTGCCAACGCTCTACGCCTCGAAAAAGCCTGTGCCGCGTTAATTACCCCGATACTACGATTGACATGTTAACCAATTACAACCTTTGCAAGATGCATATCGAATAGTCTCGTGCATGGGTTCCATGGGCAAAGCAGTCACAGCAAGGTAGACACAAAGATGCAGCGAAGGAGCTTCCTACAGTACACAGTAGGCGACGCCGTCGGAAGCTACCGGTGCATTCGTGTAGCAGCACTCAGATCTCAAACCTGCCTACGCCAGTTCAACGCTCGTGACAAAGCAAGTGACCGGGGAGTCGTGACGAAGCCACGACGACGTTGCGTGCGGTGCCATCACACAGATGCGACTGCAACCAGTCTCGGTCCATCTGGTTTTGCATAAAACGCCGTCCGATCGACCGGCAGCTGCGGCTTCCACATTGCCCTTGCACTTTCGAATATACGGCGCTCGTCCTCCGTGCGTCATCCTCGACCCAAGATTGGCAAGCGCTCAACTATGAAGTCGCGTGACAACGCCGTCGTCGAAGCACTGTCGCGAGGCTTGCCGCGCGTTGCACTAAACCTGTCGCATCGATCGACTAAGCTTAGTACTTGGTGCGTCCGAATCGACGTCGTTTGTTGGGGTTATTGACGTACTTGAACGTGCACGCGAGTGCAGAGGCGCGTGGATCGCGCGAGCGACTAGGCAGCTACCAGCCTTGCCTCGTACTACTGGTGTTGCGTCGAGTGGTCTTGTTCCCGTTCAAAAATGGCCCGACATCGACCATCGACCGATCGCTAGTAGTTTTGCAGGTCATCGTGTAAACATAGTTTCCATGCAAAATATGTAGTATTCAAAAAGAGTTGGTCGTCGCTAGTAGAACCCAAGTCGGTGCAGCTGTGTCTCGAGGTCCCGGATTTGTTTCGAGAGCTCTTGCGTACGCTTGAAGAGGGCGCTCGTCGAGAGTCCTTCGATTGTGGTTTGCAGCTCCCGGATCGTCGTCGCGTTGGCTTCATGGGCGGCTTCGGCCGTGACCGCCCGCGTCTCGAGCGCCTGCATGTCGGTCTTGGCGTCGGTCTTGTGCGACTGCAGCGCCGTTTCCAAAGCGGCTACGCGCGCCAGGAGGTTTGTCGTCTCCTCCTGGAGCTTCGCTTTCGCCACTGCGAGCTCCGACTTGTCGGACGAGAGCGCGTTGACACCGGCCGAGAGATCGTTGATGGTCGTCATGAGCTTCAAGATCTTGTTCTCGAGGCGCAGCTCGTTCGACGCGGCGCGGGCAGCTGCATCGTCGGCTTGCGCTTTGAGCGCCTCGTAAGCCTTGCGTTCTGCTTCGAGCTCTGCGGCGGCGACCAGGTCTGGCGGTGCCGGTGGTTCACCCATAACCACCTCCATGTCGCTGTCAAAGTCGGTGTCTTCGAGAAGCGGCCCATCAAAGACGGTCCACTGATTCGATTCGTCGACGTCGCTGCAAGCTGGGCATACCACACGGCGGCCGCGTACTGCGTCTTCGTACTTGTCTCGAAACTCGGCACCCTTGGCGGTTAGCGCCTTCTCGTGGTCGACATGGAGCGCCTTGACGACCGCTTCGTGCTCCGAGGCGCCGGCCAAAGCCGCTTGACGCGCCTCCTCAAGGTTGCCCTTGAGGGCCTTGATGTCGTCGT
>NW_008246087.1:407867-434183 GCF_000281045.1 Saprolegnia diclina VS20 | reverse complement strand
AAATGAAAATGAACAATTGACATGACATTGGACGTTATAGAACACACGTCACGAGCGCTTCTTAGAGGAGCTCGTGGTACTCGTTCGGGTCTTCAACGATACCGTCGACCTCGCACCGGAGGCGGAAGCACAGCCCGATCGCAACGCCCTAGTGTGTCCATTGCGTAAAGCAAGATGAGAATGCTTGGTCGTACCGTGAGCGCCATGTAGCCGAGCTCGAGGATGATGAGAAAGATGACGAGGCCCGTGGGCGAGTTGATGAGTTTGAGGTTGAGATGCGCTTCGACTTGGCTGCTCACGAGCTCGGCGACGAGCGTCGCAAATGCAATCGTGTGCAGCAGAATGCAGAGCATGAGCCCGAGATAAAACTACAGCCATCAGCATACGAGCGAGAGTAATAGGCCGACGTACGAGGTGAAAGGCCTTGCCCATGGGGCGGCTGTTGGGGTCGTAGATGGCATAGTAGCCAAGGACGACAAACGCGAGCGAGATGAGCGTGTCCCAGTACACCTTGTACCACGTAAAGGCAAACGACACAAGGTACACGAAGATCGAGACGACGAGGGCCTTCTGGAGTGGCTTGCGGCTCGGGTACTCGGCCAAGCCGCCTTGGTGCTGCGTCAGCGCGGCCTCCTTCTCCATCGTCGGGTCTTTTGAAAATGAAGATCCGCGATCTTTGCTGCCCTTTTACCGGAAACGACACCCGTTTCAGCGACCGCTCGCGAATCAACAATGCAAACCAGAGGTAGGCTGCATACGGAGCTCGACGCACAGCACCAGCGACGCTTGCTGCTCGCGCAGCGTGCCACGTATGGCGTGGTTGTCAACGGCGCAAATCAAAAATACACTATAGTAGCACAGACTAGCAATGCCTGACGGGCGGCCAAGAGAGGGTCACACCGAGTCGCACAGAGCAGGTCGATAGCCAGTCTCCAGTCGCCGTAGGATCACTGTGCCTGCTGAAGCTGCGATCAGCGGTCGACTGGGAAGATACAGGCGTCACTCGCGTGGACCAATGGCTCGCCGCGTATGCACGTGCCCGACCAGGTTGCAGTAGGCATCTCGGCCATCGCCGGGCGTACAGTGTACGCTCTCGAGAGCGACGCAGGTCATTAGGTCATCGACTCGCCGACCCTCTGACCGTCCAAAGCGCGAGCTTGATGCGGTCCATCGCCTCTGCTACATTGGACTGATGAGGAGCGAGGGATGGGCACTTGGGGACGTCGCGTCCACAGAGCACCCACGCGTGCAACCACGTGTTGCGATCGCATCTCGAATGCATCTCTGCGAGGATGGGCGCTTGAAGTTGGTCGCGTGGGACCGCAGCGTTCGAGCTACTCGCCGACGACGCCATGAGGTTACTGCCTCTACGGTAGCGTGCGGGCCTCGTCTCTTTACGAGAGACGCCCGTGGGGACTTCCTTCCGCGCGGCGCCCATGTTTCGTCCACGCGCGTGACTCGTCGTCGCGATCCAGCTTGTATGAGGGTCATTGCACATGGCAGGAATCCAACGACTTGCGCCACATGTCGCGTCGACGGCGTCCGTCGCTTCGTGGCGCCGCCGCCTCACGCCGCCGCGCGCAGTAGCCGCGCCGGTCCAGGCTGCGCCTGCAGGCTCATCGCGCGATCGGGCGCTGCGGGCCATCGTGGCCATCGTCGGTGCCGGGACCGTCGCCGGCCATCGCGACCTGGACACGGCGCTGGCCTCCGCCACTGCGCCGGATTTCGAGCGATTGAATTGCTCGAAAATTATTTTGAAATGGCGCGACCGTTGTATAGAAATCACAAGACAACGGAAATATAAAAGAAAAGAAAACGAACTTCAAGTGTGGGCGACTGAATATAATATTTCGACGGGCCAAAAATATTGCCCGACCTTGGTCCAGTCATCATCCGGCGATGGAGCAGCAGCAGCGGGCGGACGAGTTCACAGCGCATGGCGACGGCCTCTGGGACGTTGACATTGCGCAGCTCTTTAGCGCGCCCGCAGGCCATGCGCCGGCGCTGCCGGAATCCATGGCCTGGATGCACAGCAAGCAGCGCGGCGACGCGCCGCGCGCCTCCTTTGACGACGACATGGACGAGAGCAGCGCCGGCCTCTCGAACCAAGACATGAGCTACGAGCGCAAGAAGTCGCGCGCCAAGATCACGCGTGTCGAAGTCAATGCGGGCTTTGACGAGCTTCTCGCGGTACGTCCACGACGACGACCATGATGGCGAGACTGACACGGCTCTTCTATCTGTAGGCGTTGCGCCTGCCCAACAGCCGCAAGAACAGCCGCGCCAAGATCATCCAGCACGCCTGTGAGCGCATCCGCGCCTTGGAGGCCGAGAACGAGCGCCTAAAGCAGCAATTGAACGCTTCCCCTGCCCACCACCACCACGCAGCAGTCGCGACGACCAGCGCCCCGCCGACCTTGCACAGCAACGGCTCGACGATGCTCTGGATTCCTTGCTCGATCACGCCCCTCGTCTCGGCCGCCCACGCCGCGCCGCCGCGCCTCACGATGCATCTGCCAAGCACGCACAAGGCCGTCATGCACAAGAAGCCACGCAAGGCACCCAAGACGACGACATCGATGGCATCCTCCTCACCGTCGTGCAGCCTCTCGGTGCTCGTCGACACATGCCCGCATGTGCTCCGCTTCTTGGACGGCGTCATGCTCACACGGGTCGCGCAGACGTCCCACGAGTGGAAGCGACGCATCATGGACGGCAAGCAAGCGTACCTCTGGGAAGCGCTCATCATGCAGCGCTGGCGCATCCCAAAGGACGAGATTCTGCTCCTCACGCGGTCCTTCACCGCCATGTACCACAAGTGGAAGTACCTCGACCAGTCGATGCTGCTGCCGCGCGGCGCGTACACCAAGGACGAGTCGGTCGTCGCCATGGGCCGCGGCCAGGGCCTCGACCTCTGGGGCGTCCTCGCGCGCCGCTCCAACTCGCGCACGACCCGGTACTTTGTTTTCTTGCTCTTACTTCGATGGACAAGGTGTCTGACATGCGATATCTAGATCCGTGTGGCGGGACGGCACGCTCTCGGTGATGCAGATCGTCGAGCTCCGGCTCGTGGTGCAAAACATGTCGTCATGTCCGGTGTCGCCGACGCTCTTGTCGATCGGCGTCCATCCCTTCCAGGTGCTCGACGCCTCGTACGGCAGCCACTTTACGCCGCGCTGGATCGCCGTCAACGGCGCGCAGTGCTCGATTTCTGACGACTCGGTCGTGCTGCACCACATGGACTTTGGCGTCATTGCCGTGTACGTGTCGTGCCCGCACATTGAGTTTGAAGAAGTGTTTCTCTCGAGGTCCGTCATCTCGTAGCCGTACTTGCTCTCGATGGCTCATGGGCGTTCTGTGTAGCGCGCGCATGATCCAAGTGCACTGCGGCCGCGGCGACGCAAGCGTCTCGATCGAAGCCCAGTTCTTCAACCCGAACCGCGATATGCAGCGAACCAAGCACGTTCTATAGCCTATTGCCGCTGTACTAATCCTAATCGTCGTCACGTGTCCTTCCTTCCTACCTACATACGAGGCTCACGGCGAGGATTTCCTCGTGCCATCGACGGTGGAGCACCTTGTCCCAGTTTGCACTAAGATCTGGGTCCGGAGCGATGGTCCTTCTCGCAGCTTGTTCGGGCACGTTAGCACTGGTGGAAGCGACTAGTTTGGTGTCCGACTCGGTACGCAGAGTGTGTATTAGCCACCGACAACGGTGACGAGGTAGTCCTACGCGAGCGACCGATTACATCAGCCTTGCTACGCTGCCAGCGCTCGATTCGATTTGGCTGCGTGTTTCTATCCATTGATGATAATTGGGAATGTACAATATAAAAACACGCAACCAAACGCGCACCAAGCGCCGGTTTCGGGCACTTTGCCCTTTGCGATGCAGGCGGTTCGCGAGACGATTTACGGCTTCAAGGCCAAGTGGTTCGACCAGCATGCGCAGTAGGCACGCATGCTACGCTGCCACGTCATGGTCGTGATCTAGGATGCACCGCAACTTTAACGTGCGCTACTTCCACGACAGCCACCACGTCGAGATCCTCGACTGCAAGACCAACAAGCTCTTTCTGAAAAAAACCGAGTGCCCGGCAACGGTGGTCGCAAAGGACTTCTTCCTCGGCGGCAAAGTGGTGCTCTTTGGCCGCCACTTTGAGCTCACCGAGTACCTCGACAGCCACACGGCGAGCCAGCTTGCGAAACAGGCGCAGAAATCCATCGTGCTCCTTTCGCATCTCCCGGCGCTCGGCGCGCTCTTCACGCAGCTCCAGCACAACCAGCTCACGCTCTCGTTTGTCAAGATGTTCTTGCGCGACCGCATGCCCGTCGTGGCCATCGAGGTGGTTGGCGACTGCGCCATTGAGCGCCTGCCCAAAGTCGCCGCGACAGTCCAAAGCCGCTTCAACCACCCGCTTGAAGTCGCCGCGTCGACCTTGGAAGCGCAACAGTACGTAGATCAGCGCCACCCAATGTTGCTCAGTACGGTGTCGCGTAGGCTCCACGACCAATATGTCGAGAAGCCGTGGCCGTCGCCCGCAACGTTTACCAACTGCACGTGCTGCGTGATCCAGCCGCATGTACTCAAGGAAGGCCACGTCGGCTCCGTCATCGACGCGATCCTAGAGTGTGGACTGCACATCTCGGCCATGGAGCTCTTCCGCCTCGACCGCACGTCAGCGTCCGAGTTTTTTGAGGTCCGCTTCGAACCCACGCGCCCGGCGACTTTAATTTTTTGTAGCTCTACGATGGCGTCGTGCCCCACTTTAACGAAGCCATCGACCACTTGACGAGCGGTCCGTGTATCGCGCTCGAGCTGCAGGGCTCGGGTGAAGTCGTACGATGCTGACGTGATGACGTGGCAGCACCACACTCCATGTTTGTAGGTTCAGCGCTTCCGCGAGATTGCGGGGCCGTGGGACATTGACATGGCGCGCGAGCTCAAGCCGAGCACGATCCGAGCGCGGTTTGGCGTCGACCGCGTCCAGAACGCAGTGCATTGCACCGACTTGCCCGAGGACGGCGCGCTCGAGTCGCAGTACTTTTTCGACATTCTGGCCCGCAAATGACAACTTGTTGCGTCGTCTCGTAGCCAACTCACTCTAAACCACGTGGCTTTGATATAGTGTTCTGTCTCTTGTGCAATAGTCTATCGAAGCGACTGAATTAGCTTCTCGGGGGTGGTCCACTTGAGGCGGACGCCCTTGTCCCAGACCCCGCTGCGCTCGTGTGCGTTGGCGACGACCGTGCCGTCGCCGTGTCGCAGTCCTTCCTTCCATAGCCCATCATAGACCTAAGCACATATAATGCAAAAGCATCGGAGCAGTCTCGAACCACGGACCTCGTCGGCACCTATCGCTTTGCCGCGGCCGTGTCGCAGCCCGTGTACCCAGTGCCCGTCGTACGAGCTGCCGTCAATGGCGCGCACGAGCTTGCCGACACCGCACATGCGGCCGTCGCGCCACTGCCCGTCATAGCTGTCGCCGTTGGGCCAGACCATGCGGCCATGTCCCTCCTTTCTTCCGTTCTGAAACTCACCCGCGTACTTGGCGAGCTTCTTGCGCTCGAGGCCGTAGCCATGAGGGCTGCCTCGCTCGTACTCGCCTTCGTAGCTGTAGAGCGTCGTGTCGCCGACGCGCCACGTCTCCTTGCCCTTGCCGTGCCGCAAGCTGAGCTTCCACTCGCCCTCGTAGACGCGCTGGCCATGGTCGTACGTAAAGACGCCGGCGCCGTGCCGATAGCCCTGAACAAACTGCCCGACGTACGTGTCGTCGTTTGCAAAGACGAGCTTGCCTACACCGAGCGCGGTGAGCGAGGTGACGCGACGACACGCGAGGCACCCGAGCCCGTCCGCAGCCCGTTGGCGTCTTCCTTGCCGTCGTAGAGAGGTACTTGGTCCTACAAGGAACGCGGTGATGCGAGCGCGGAAGCGTCAAGGGGACCTGGGGCACGACCGATGCCATCATCGCCCAGAGGTCCCAAACAAAACCGTTGTCTGTAGGTTATCTTTATGCCGCAAGTTGATGGGCGACGTCTTGCGCATCGGGACGAGTGTGTTGGCGCGGCTGCCTGTACACTGGTCCAAGTTGGGTCGTGGTCGCTCGGATAGCGTTGCGAGGCCAAGGCCAAGGCCAAGGCCAAGGCCAAGGCCAAGGCCAAGGCCAAGGACTCTGCAATTGTAATCCTCTATTTGATTTCAACCACTTGGGCGGAATGCAGCGAGCTCGCCGTGTTCTACACACTCGAGGTCATGTAGCTTCGGATATGGCTGCTCGAGCCTCAACAGCGTGGGCTACCACGCTGCCACGTCATTCAACAAGTAAGGCGGCGCTAGTGGGATCTCCACTGCAGCGTCTTCGTCCCGCATGACCAAAATAGACACCAGAAAAGACAGCGGCAGACAGAAGATGGAGCTGCAAGCCGCGCTGCTCGTCGTTGTCGTCGTCCTCGCCGCGTACATGCCAGTGCTCTTGACGCTGTATGTTCGCCGGCGGCGGCAGGCGCATTTGCGTTGCCGGCAGCCGCTCGATATGGCATTCGCTGCCGCCTGTGTCATGGTCTATGCGGTCGCCGACCCGCTGCAGCAAGTGATGATGCTCTCGCACAATCTCTCGTGCTACTGGCACGTTGTCTGGGCAGCGTTCAACGTCCTTGGAAGGTACGCCTTTGCCTCTGTGTATCGCTCGAGGCCAAAACGTCATCGGCGTAGCGCGTGGTACTTGGTCGTCGCCGTGTCGCACGTCGTCCGCTACCGCGTCACCGAAGTCCTCGCGCAGCCGCTGGACCCAGAGCAGCCATACCCCAAGATGCGGCTCTATCGTTTTTTGCTGCAGCGAAGCGTTCAGCGCCGCGCCTGCGCTGCACTCGTGGCGCTCGCGCTGGTCGCGACGCTGAGTGCATCGGACACAGCTACCCTTCTCAGCCCGTCCATCAATGGCTGCTTGACACCGGTACGTCCTCTCTGCGCACCAAGCAGGCTGTCCCGAGTGCTTACATCTAGGCCATGGTCGTCTCGATCGGTCTCCAGTTTGGTATCGTCCTTAGCGTCGTGCTCTACGTTGTGTATGCGTTGCACAGTGTCGACGACCTCGCGGGTTTGCACCGCACGTATGCGCAGACGCTGCTGCACGTCGTGGGCGTGCTCTGGCTGCTCGGGTTTGTCACGTTTTCCGAGTCGCAGTTTCAATGGACGCTCCTGCGAACGTACAACATCAAGACGATGGTCACGACGCTTCTCGCGCACCTTTTGTTTTACTTCAACATTGTCCAGCCAATGGCATTGCTGCGTACGACGACGCGTTTCGCGTCGTGGGCTAACGTCACGTAGGTGCCACGCGGGTCCACGACGCAATAGGTAGTGGTGACACGACCGCGTCACGCTCGCTGCACGAGCTCGCGAGTTTTCGCAAGTACCTCGAGGAGCCGGCCGGGCTCGACGACTTTATTGCGTACTGCCGGCTCGCCTTGCGATTAGAAGACATTTTGGCGTACACGACGCTCTGGAACTTTATGACGCAGCTCACGACGCGTGACGCCGCAATCGCTGTCTATGACGAGTGCTTGGACCAAAGTGGACCGCTCGTGACACCGAGTGCGGCCAAGTGGCGCGACTACTACCGGTCGCAGCTCGCGAACCCGCATGGGCTTCAGAACCGCGCGCCCACGAGCGCGCGCGGACCTGACGTGTTGCCGTGGGACTTGTACTCGCCGTTCCTCAACGACCTCCTCGTCTCGATGTTCAACGACCTCGTGCCCGACTTTACGCGGCATTCGCTTGGGCTTTCGTGGCGCGAGTTTCGCTACGAACACTTGCACGCGTCGCAGCGCTGCATCTCGGGGGGCCCGTCGCTCGCGGCGATCGTCTCGATGCCCCTGGCACCGATTCCCATGTCGACGATCTCGTCCCGGTTTCATGATGACGAGACGTGAGTTTGCAGTTTTATATTTTTGGCGCCAAAATTGGAAACGACCATGGACGCGGCTGTCGCGGCCGTCGTCTTGACGCTGTACATGCCGCCGACACTTGCGCTCTGGTGGGCTCGTCGGTGCGCGCGGGTGCTGCAGCCACGCATGCGTCTTGTATTTCCCGCGCTCTGCGCCTGGCTCTGCAGCCTCGTGGGGCCCGCGACCGCGTGGACACCCGAGGTACCATGCAGTATCTCGCTCCTATGGTTTGGCCTCGGGATAGCCGGCAGGTACATGTCGTAGCTATGTCAAGAGGATGGTGCTCATGCGCTCATGGCTAGTACGGCGTACGTGACGGCTGCGATTGTGCTCGTGCTGCGCTACCGCGTCACCGAGATGCTATTCAACGCGATGAGTCTCCAGAGTGCCGTCTTGGATTCGCTGCGCTGGCTGCGCTTTGGGCTGCATCCGCCCGTCCATATCAGTGCGTGTCTTCTTACAACGCTGGTATCGCTGGGGTGCGTCATTGGGCTTCTCGACGCGCCGTCGTCAGCGGTCTTGGAAGCCACAACGTGCTTGTCACCGGTGCGGCCTCTGTCTTGTCTACTAGACCACTCTTATGTTCAATCGATTAGTCGACGCAGCTGTACATGGGTGTCGCGCTCGCGCTTCTCGGTGCCGTCGGCGCGTACGTATCAGTGATGCTCTACGCGGTCGACGATGTCTATGGCCTTCAGTGGGCCTACCAGCGCACGCTGCAAGTGTCGGTTGTCGTGCTGCTCGGTGTCGGTGGTGGTCGCTACGTCGAGTCGCATTTTCAAGGATCGATGCTCAACGACTATGGCGTCGGCACCCTCCTATGCGTGCTCTTGCCCCACACGCTCTTTCTCATCAACGTCGTTCCGCCCTTGTACCAGCTCGGTATGCGCCATCGTATCGTCGAGCCGAATGCAGTGGCACCGGACGACATTGCGCTCTTCCAGCGGTTCCTCCGACGACCTGATACCTACCTCGTGTTTCTTCAATACTGCCGGCTCGCGCTCCGCCTCGAGGAATTGCTCTCGTGGAAGGCGATCGAGCGTGGCACCAACAAACCATGGACGCTCCGCAGCGGCTGGAAACTCTACACAAGGTGCATGGACCCCTCGGCGCCGCTCTTGACCCACGCAGGTCGACGCTGGCGGCCGTACTACATGGCCAAGCTCAAGACCTCGCGCTTGCGCATCCAGCCCGACGACGCGCCATTGCCGCGCGGGTTCTTTGAGCCGTTGATGACCGACCTCGTCTTGGACTTGTACCTTGACGTGCTGCCTTGGTTTGAACGGCATTCGCTGGGGCTTGCGTGGCACGAGTTTCGATTTTACAACGTCCACACGACCCAGCGCACTCAGTCGGGCGCTCGCGTCTCGGGCTCGCGACGCAGCTCGTTTGTGATCTCGTCGCCGCTCGAGCCTATTCCCGTCTCGCGCAACGAAGACGACGTCGCGACATGAGCCTGTTTCGACGCACAACGTCTCAACGTCCCTTGTGGTGCCACGTCATTGCGTCCAAAATTAGACAGGCGGCAACGACGACGCAGATAAGAAACCGCCGCGTCGGAAGGATGGAGCCCGCGCCGCTCATCGCGTCGGTTGTGCTCAGTAGCTACATGCCGGCGGTCCTTGGACTCTATCTCTGGCACCGCAAGCACCGCTGGATCCGAAGTCGGCGGCCCGTTGCGATCGCAAGCATCGGTGCTGGCGCCTACCTCGGTGCGACGAGTCCACCGCTACTGCGCCTACTGGACCCGCGCGGTGCTTTGTGGTGTCACGCGCTTGTCGTTTGGATCGCACTGACCACGCTTGCATGGTACGCGCCCTCGTCTACCTGTTGATGCATCGACTATGAACTATTAGCACATGGTTTCTACTCGTTGCTTCAAGCCTCGTGGTTCGGTTCAAGCTCGCGGAAGCCCTCTTGCAGCACCGTGATCCGACGCGGTCAATCGTGTCGATCAAGTGGTGTCGTCGCTTCCTCATGCCGACGCTGCAGAGTTATTTGTGCCTAGTGGCAACCGCCTTGGCCCTTTTTAGCGTTGGCAGCGTCATGTCGCCAGAAGCATCCTGTTGGACGCCAGTGCGTTGTTCCTCTATCATGAGCATGTCTTGATGAAGCGAATAGGGCGCGGTGTATGCCACCGTGCTCGTCATGTCGGCGCTTGTCGTTGCCAGTCTCTATGTCGCACGGCACTTGCAGGCCGTCGACGACCTCGACGAACTTCACAAAGTGTACCGGCGCACCATCTATAGCGTCGTCGCTGCGTGCAGTGTCTTTGGTCTCGTGAGCCTTTGCGCGGCCAAGCTTCAGTGGTACATGCTCTCGTCCTACGGCCTCGACATCATCCTCGCTCAAGTCGCACCGCACACGTTCTATGGTTTCCACGTAGTGCCATCCGTCCACCGGATTGGTGCGTCGATATTTTTCGATTCGATTTTTATGACGTGGCAGCCTCTCATGCGCGCACCTAGTGCGCACCGGCAAAACGGTCGACGATGCCATGGAGGCGGGGGCCGTACATGGTGCGCGCGACATTGCAGCCGAGCTCTACCGCTTCCATACTTTTTTACAAACGTCCGAAGGCGCCCGGGCCTTTCTTGACTATTGCCGGCTCGCCTTGCACCTCGATGCGATCTTGTCGTGGGAGATGGCGCGGCGCTTTCCCGTCAGAGTACTGACGCGGAAGCGCGCGTGGAAGATCTTTGCGACTTGCATCGACGTGTCGGCGCCGCTGCAGACGCGCGCGAGTGCCAAGTGGCGCCACTATTACATCGGGCGCCTCCAACGACCGCGTGCGAGAAACGCAGTCGTCGACACGCTGCCCGACGCGTTTTTCGAACCGCTTGTGCTCGAGCTTGTCACCGACATGTTCCTCGACCTCCTCCCGGCCTTTGAGCGCCATCCGCTCGGCGCTGCGTGGCGAGAATTCCTCTACGAGACGCTCCACAGCTCGCAACGGCCGCTGACCGACCCGCTTGCCTCGTTGCGGCATTCGCTCGTGTCGCCGACTGCGCTTTCGTCGCGGTCCGACTCGGTCGTCGCTACGTGCAACGAATAGCAATACCAGGCGTCTCCAATAAAGATTCGAGTTGCTATGGACGACTTTGCAATTTTGAGTTGCAGTGTCGGAATGACAACGAAAACAGTACCGTACCTCGCAGCGCCCGACAGCGAGCGAGTCGGGTGTTAGTGCAACTAGAACTCCGAGTGACTTAAGGGGTCCAGTGCAACGACTTGCTAAAAGACGCAAGAAGGCGATGATCGATCGACCATTAACGACGAACCAAGATCGTACAAAGGCGTCGCAAGTGTCGGTCGCACTAGCACTGTATGTAGTCTATCGTTAACGCTGGTACTGCTTGGCGACTTCTTCGAGGACGTCGCGGCACGGAATCACGGCCTTGAGCTTGATGCACATGAGGAAGGCGCCCGCGAGCTTGCGGTGGAGTGAGTACACTTCCTGTGGCGGCGGCGTCAAGCGACCTATGTCGGTATGAATCCAGCGCACAGTATCAAGTGGGCTACCCTTCATAAACATGTCGGTGTGCTGCGCGAGGCGCTGCGTCAGATGGCTGTTGTAAAAGTCGTACGGCTCGTGGGACGCAAATGGCTCGCCGACCACCATACCGGCTTGCTCGTGGGCCTTGAGCATGTCCTTGGACTCGTCGCCTACGCAATAAATCTCGAAAAACCATGAAAAATCGATCGAAAATCCAACCCGTGAGGAACCCGAGCTTGAACGACGCGTCCATCATCTTCTTCGGGTCCATGCTCGCCGCGCCCCACACAATGTCAAAGTATGTATCCACAAAGCTCTTTTCGTACGAACGCGCGGCGCCAAAGTCGATGAGCCCAATCTTGTGCTGCGTCGCGTCGTACATGAAGTTGCTCCAGTTCGGGTCCGTCTGCATAAAACGCCACACAAACAGCTCGTGCATTGTGAGCTGCAGCAGCTTGCGCGCCACGTCGTTGCGCACCTAATAGATCGATTGATACATTGATAATTTGAAACAAAACCCACCTCCTGAGACAGCGTCGTGATCTTGTCGAGCGGGACACCCGCGATCCACGACGTGGTGAGCACGCGGCTCGTAGAGACGTCGTCATACACATCGGGGACGATAAAGCCGTCGCGGAGGATGCTGTCGTGAATGAGCGCCTTGAACTTGCGCTGGTTCGCAGCTTCGTTCTCGTAGTCGCACTCGACCGTGAGCTCGTCCTGGCCGACACTAGATGCGAAGGCTAAGGTGGTGGCCATAGGTACACGCTTGGATACCGAATGATCTCGTCGATGTAGAGGCCCTTGGGGAAAATGTTCATGTACGTCACGAGGCGCTTGAGGTTGAGGAGATCGCTGGCAATGCTGTCGGCGACGCCCGGGTACTGGATCTTGACCGCGACGCGCTCGCCCGAGAGCAGCACGGCCTGGTGCACCTGCCCGATGGACGCGGCGGCCACCGGGTTCTCGTCAAACGACTCAAATTTGGCGCGCCAATCGTCGCCCCACGCCTTGGTGAGCTGCGCGTGGAGCTGCGCCTTGGGCATAATGTGCGCGCTACAGTCCGAGAGCTTGAGAGGGATGGCGAACGTCTCAGTCTCTCGTACCCTTGACGGACGCGGTCGAGCGCGTGCGCGAGCTGCGGCGGAATCGTGCTTTCGTCTTGGATGCTGAGCATCTGGCCGAGCTTGAGCGCCGCCTAGAATTGTGATTGTGCTTGGTGAGTTGAAGTCGAGGCGCAGACGAGAGGACGTACACCGCGCATGGTGCAGAGCGCGTCGGCGAGGCGCTCGGCGTTCGCATCGGAAATGAGCGCGTTCTTGAGCTGCTTCTCGCCGGACGGGTTTTGGATCACGGCCGTGGCTGTCCCGACAGCGAGGCGCGCCGCCAGTGCACCAAAGCCGACAATGCGAGCGAGCGGCGTCGACGGCACGTGCTTCTCGGTCCACTCGCGCGGCTGCAGAGGCGGCATGTCGACGGGCGCAAACGGCGCCTTGGGCTCGAACGAAGGCACGGTGGGCTTGACAAACGTGGGCGCCGTGGCCTCGACCGTCGCCTTCAACGTCGTGGCTGCGTTCACCACGGGCGGCGTCATGGTGGCAGCTTCGACTACAGGCGATGTAATCGGAGCCGCAGGCGCGACAGCCACAGGCATTGTCATGGTGGGCGCCGGCTTGAACTCGGACGGTGGCGGTACGAGCGAGTCGGCCGGTGGCGGCGTCGCATGGTGCTGGTGCTGCGAGCCCACTTGGGCCGCGACCTGGGGCACGAGCGTTGCCAGGTCAGCGACGTGCTGAAGCACCTTCTTGGACTGCTCTTCGAGCGGCTTGGCGTTCTTGACGACCTGCTCGGCGACGAGGCCGACGCCACGGAGGACGCGGATCCAGTCTTGCTGAGGCATCTCGATGAGTGGAAGTCGATTGCGTTCATCCGGATAAAATAGGTCGAAACGGCCACGTCCGGAAAAAGATTCGACCTTCGATTGACGCCTTTTCATCGAGTATAGTCGATGGCACCGACTGACTACACGCCAACCAAGTGCATATCGTTGCTTCTACTACGGTCGGGATCGCTACAACACGTACCATCACTAAGTTCTTGAAGATGAACATCAGCTGCAAAGGTCCTGGCCGCTTCGTCGTCGGCGTCATGGCAAGGGTTCATGCAGTGGGCTTGCATGGACAAGGTACGTAGCAGCAAGCTCCTGCGCACGTCGCCACACGCCTCGCTCCTGTCGTTACCAGCAAGCCGGTGTAGACAAGCCAGCAAAATTACATACTAGTACACGGTTAGATTAGCTTTGGAAGAAAGGCCGGGGTCTTAATAATACGGCACAGGGCGCGTCGTGGTCATGGGCACGACAATGTCGTCGTCGCTATCGAGCGAAGACGAGGCCTGGATCAATGCCCCGCCGGCCGTCGTTGGCTGGAACTGGTACGGGATCGTGACGCAGCGGCCCGACCGGAGGGCGACGGTGGCTGCGACGATCTTCTCGCCGTTGGTCGCTGTGAGGTTGATGTGCACGTCGCTCCAATTGCGGGGCATGGGCGCCTTGAAGAAGTATGATCCATTCGCAGACAGGCGGCCCTTGAAGCCGTCGATGGTCATGTTGGCAACGCCGGACACGGTGTTTGTGGGCTGGATAAAGATCGTGTAGAGACTCGTGTTGCGCGGCTTGGTGCACAGCGACAGCGTCGCCTCGACGGGACAGTCGACAAAGCCCCACTGGAGCGGACGGCGGCCCGTGGGTGTGCCAAAGAGCGCTTGGAACATGGGACGGGACACGTCGATGTCTCCCGCCGCGCAGTCGGCGCAGCGGTCGGTCACCTGCGCCGTGATTGGCAGTGGCGACGGGCAGTTGGAGCACTGCGCCTGGACGCACCGGCCGCAGTTGGCCCCGCGCGCCCACTGCTGCGCGCTCAGCGAGACTTGGTACCGCGCTGCGTTGCGCAGCGTCTTCATGAGCTGGCACGTGCCCGTGGTAGCGTTGCTGCCGTCGTCGGAGCTGAGCGTCGTCGCGTGGCCGTCGTTGGCGGCGCGGAGGACCGGCACCAGCGCGAGGGTAGACAGAAGGAGCGAGGTCAGCATCGGAGCAAAGCAAAAGCGAAATGAGCTTTGGGACGGGGGCGGCCGGCAGCGCCTTTTCCTCGAACGTAAAATCATTGCACAAAGCCGCATAAAAGCTCATAAATCCCACTAAATGCACAATAGTATTCCTCTACAAGGGCGACGACAGGAAGGGAAATACTACAGCACGTGGCCGGGTGTTGGTGGCTGCAGCTCGGCGCCCGTCTCCATTGCGTGCACTGCAGCGTCGCTGTAGTCGAGGACTTGGTAGTCCCAGTTGATAAAGGTATAGAGGCGATAGACATACCACGCCCCGAGGACGAGGCAGAGCGCGCCCATGAGCATCGATGCGTACGTCGACTCGGGCAAGAGGGCCGTGCATACAAACATCTGAAAGTCGTACACGCCGTGGAGCACCACCGCCGGCAAGATGCAGCGGATCGTGGCGACCAGCGCCTGGCACGTTGATGCTGGCTCCAACGGCGCTTGGGCCTTGCGCAGCTCGGCAGCGACGACCCGCATGCCCGTGAGGCTCGTACAGAGCACGTGCAAGGGCGTGGCGAGGAGCCCGCGGAGAAGCGCGGTCTGCAGCTGCGGCTCGAACGTCGCTTGCGTGAAGGCATAGCCCATGTTTTCGAAGGTGGCAAAGCCGCAGCCAGCAGCGGCAAAGCAAAGGACGGTGTAGAACGGGTCGACAATGTGGGGCGACGTCAAAGGCGTGCAAAAGCCCGACGCAATGCAGCAGCGGCCTTTCACGAGCCAATATTTGAGATACTCTTCGACCAGGCCCGCGACAACAAACGCCAGGCAAAAGACAAAGACGAAGAAGCCCAGCGTGTGGCCAATGTGCAGGTGCGAGAGGATCTCGGTCGACGTGGCATTCGGGTGCGCCGAGCCGTACCGCTCGTACTGCGCAAAGACGTCGGCCGAGTCGATGCAGAGGAAGAAGAGCGCTGCTGTGAGGACCGACTCGACGACCATGGCGAGCAGGACGCCGGGGCAGAGACCGCCGCAGAAGACGCGGAAGAGCATGTCCCAGTTGACCTTGGACGTTGCCCGCGCTTTTGCCGAGAGGTACATCCAGCCAAAGAGCGCGGCGGGCGGCATGTAGAGCACAGCGAGCACGAGGAGCGCTGAGAGTGACGTCGCCGCCTACATGCAGCGCATGAGCACCAGATTCAGTGGCGCCGACAAGGCGTACGAGGTACAGCGGCGCGGCGACGAGGCCCACGACGAGGACGACGCGGGACACGGGCGAGAGCGCGGCCATGCTTGGTACTATGCTTGCGCCAGTCGTGTGTTGACTGCACTGTGTTACGTCCGATGAAGACCTGCATTCTGTCGCGCATACACTCTTGAAATCACGACGGGCCAATCCGGTGCGAGCATGTCTTGGTCGCACAAGTCGACTGCGAGGCGACTTCGACTAACTAATGTTGTCCAGTGCACACCTTGGCTGGGTGCCGCCGATGAGGCACCAGATGTAGTCGTTGTTGAGGATATGCTGCATCTCGTGCCTGCCTTGAAACCACGTGCTTCGTTGCGTCCGCACTGCAACACGATCAACGGCGCGCAGCCGCGCTTTGGTGTCGGAGCACTGGCGACTTGCTCGGCTTCTACTAGTTTAAGAGTGTCTTTGACCGGGCAGAATGTGGCAAGGATGACGTTCAGTGGCGGCCCCGCCGCCAGCCTGTCCCTGCAGCGATCGGTTGCTTCTGGCCTGATGCCAAGGCCAAGGACCTTCGACCGACGAACTTTAGAAGATTTGGTGTTTCAAAGTTGGGATTGATTCATTTTCAAACATGCACGACTTCAACGGGACGTGGAAGTGCACCGAGGTGCGCAACATGGACGAGTTCCTCGAGGCGCTCGACGTCGCTTGGCTCAAGCGCAAGGCCGGCTCCATCATGGGCTTTGGCGTCAACCGCCTTGTGCAGACTGTGACGCAGTCGGGCGACAAGATTGCAATCACCAACGTCGGCGGCATCAAGGACTTTGCCAACGAGATTCGGGTTCGACTCGATTTGCCGTCCGTTTCGCTCATACAAGAGGACATGACTAGGTCGGGCATGGGCCGCAGACGATGGAGAGCATGGACGGCCCCGTGACGGGCACGCCGACGTGGGCCGACGACGGCAGCCTCGTGCTCGAGACCGAAATGAAGGGCAAGGCCGTGACGCTCCTTCGTCGCCGCGTGAGCCCCACGACGACGGAGCTCGAGACGATCCACAATGGCGTCTCGGCCATTCGCGTCTTTACGCTGCAAGAGGACAACAACAGCGGCCACTAAGATCGCATGATGCACTATACACTGCGTTCTCGATTTGTGGTTTCTTGTGGTCTCAAAGCACTGCACCATCAAGGTACGAGCTACGAGGGCTCCGAGAGGACTGTCGAGCAGCACGTTGCTGACGACGCAAGCGAGCCCGTGCTGTTGACGTTGGCAACGGCATGGACGAAAGCGTCAAGGTACTATACCTTGCCCTGCAATAAGAACACTGCTGGACGCTTTGCGTTCATCTTCCGAGCATAACTTGGTCGGGATGACGGTGCTGCGCTAGCCCTGCAAGTGTGAGGGGCTATTTGAAGAGGCAAGCACATGAGTGCGCCCACTTTGATGGGCGACAGCTGGGTAGAGCATCTTGGAGGCCGTCATTGCCACGCAGAGCATCGGCAGCGAGGGCCGAGTGGTAGGACCTCACTGGCCTCCTTCGTGCAGTTGAACCGAATTCTCGGTTCGGTCTGCCTCCTTTACGAACTGCAGTGTTGCCTCCGGTGACTCTGCTCGGCGTCTCTATGGCTTCTGAGCGCGTCCAGCCAGCGCCCGGTCTGGCTTCGGTGGCTGTACGTGGAGGAGGGCGGCAGCCATGCAGAGCGTCGATGTGCTGGGCGTCGGCGCAGTTGCAGGACGTTGCTACGTGTACGATATTTATTCGAGGTGGTTATAAGATAGGACGAGTCGTGGGTGGTTCCTAGCGATTGCGCGCTGCACTACGGCTTGGGCGCCGCGCCGCGCCCACGACCCTTGCCCTTCTTGGCCTTCTTGTCGTTCGGCTTCTTGAGCGCCTGGATCTTCTTGAAGAGCGGCGACTTTTGCAGCATGTCGGGCAGGATGAAGAGCTTGACCTGGCTGCCACGGATGTAGACCTGCTCGAGGCGGCTGAGCTGGCCGTCGCGGCCCGTCAGCGTCACGTCCTTGAGCTGGCAGTTCATGCTGTCTTCGGCCTCCATGAGGTGGCCCTTGTAGATCTCGCCGTTCTTGAGCTCGAGCGTGATCGTATGGCCTTCGCCTTCATGGAGCAGGCTCAGCGGGACGCCCAAGGACTTGGACATGATGACGGGTTTGTGTGGTCTTAGCTTCGACGGCCAATACCTCTGAAAACGCATACCAGCAACACCACTGGTTCATCCGGATGAACCTCTCACCGGTTCAATGCGTTTAACCAACGCGTTCAATGCAGG
Organism: Saprolegnia diclina VS20; assembly: GCF_000281045.1. Classification (NCBI taxonomy): domain Eukaryota; phylum Oomycota; class Saprolegniomycetes; order Saprolegniales; family Saprolegniaceae; genus Saprolegnia; species Saprolegnia diclina. Next base: position 416,212 of record NW_008246087.1, on the reverse strand, counting down.
CGCTGTCGCCGCCACGTTCGTCATAGGCTCCACAGCTCCTTCTATGGATCATTGGGCTCTCTCTGCTCCTCGGCTGTGGTTGCGGTAGCGCTGTTCCTGGCGGCCACCGAGTTTAACGTGCTCGGACCCGAGTTCGAATTTTGCCTTGTATGCACGTTTGTATGTTGGTTCTGTATTTGCAGACATGCGTTTTATGTTTAAACGCAGGTACAATTGTCTCCGGATCACAAGATCGCGGTAAACTAGGAGCAAGCCACTTCAACAAGGCGACAGGAAGGGAAGCAGCAGCAGGGACGATGCCGGATAGTACATGCAAGAGTCATCTTATCAACTTAAGTGGTAGTACGGCGTCGTCCAACGACGTTGCCGTCAGGCTTCTAAGCTTGGCGCACGCGGCTTCCTAGTTGGTCTTGGGGGCGTTGGCCGCGAGTTCTTGCTCGTTGGGCGCCTTGCCAAACACCTCGTTGAGCTGCTGCGTCACGCGGATGAACGTCGTGCGCTACAAACGAGCATGTGAGATGCAATACCATTGGACGTGAACTGACCTTGCTGAGCTCCTTCAACTGGCTCGCACCGACGTACGTGCATGTCGAGCGGACGCCGCCAAGAATGTCCTTGATCGTGCCGTCGACGGGGCCGCGGTACGGCACCGTCACGGCCTTGCCTTCGCTCGACCGGTACTCGGCCACGCCGCCCGCGTGCTTCTTCATCGCGACGGACGAGCTCATGCCGTAGAAGCGCTTGAACATTTGGCCGCCGAGCTCGAGCACGTCGCCACCGCTCTCGTCGTGGCCCGCGAGCATGCCACCGAGCATGACAAAGTCAGCGCCGGCGCCGAACGCCTTGGAGACGTCGCCGGGGCACGTGCAGCCGCCGTCCGAAATGACATGGCCGCGCAGGCCGTGGGCGGCGTCCGCACACTCGAGGACAGCCGAGAGCTGCGGGTAGCCGACACCCGTCTGCTTGCGCGTCGTGCAGACCGAGCCCGGACCGATACCGATCTTGATGATGTCGGCGCCACTGAGAAGGAGCTCCTCGACCATTTCACCCGTCACGACGTTGCCGGCGATGATGGTGTGCGTCGGGTGCGCCTCACGAACGCGGCGAACCGCTTCGACAAACATCTCCGAGTAGCCTACCGATACATGGTTCATATACGATGCGACGGAAGACGGTGAGAACATACCGTTGGCGACATCGAGGCAGACGAACGAGATCGCGTCGAGCTTGGCAAGGACGCTCGAGACACGCTCCAAGTCGGCCGCGCTCGTGCCAGCGCTGACGGCCACGAACGGAAGCACGTCAGGGTGCGCCGCGCCAAAGGCCTCCCACTACAGCACCATCGTCACGTAAGCGTCCGGAAGTCGTGTTGCAGTGTTGCCCGCAAGATGATGCTACATACCTCGTCGACCGAGTAGTGCTTGTGGATGCACGTGATGCACTTGTGCTGCGCAAGCGCGATGGCCATCTCGAACGTGCCGACCGTGTCCATGTTGGCAGCGATCACGGGCTAGGAACACAACATGAGTCGATCGGGCGACGGCAAGCGGCGGATCATCGTACCACGCCAGACCACGTGCGACCCGAGTTGCGGAAGGTGTACGTGCGGGAAACGTCGACCTGGGAGCGGCTCTTGAGCGTGCTGCGCTTGGGGCGGATCAGCACGTCCTTGAAGTCCAGCTTCACGTCAGTCTCGAGGCGGGGCATGGCTGCAGCGCGGCAAAATGGCAAATGAGCTCTTCGGAAAAATCTTTTCGAACCGAAGCATCCGGTTAGAATGAGTCATAAAACCGGATGCGACGCCATACCACGTGGCGCCGCGGTAGGCCACGGCGATCGGGTTCAACTTGGATAAAGCTGAAGTTGGTCATATAGAGATCTTTATAGAGTCATCTTTAGCCACCAATCTGGCGTCGCTCCATTCGTGCGGGCGACCGATCGCAGACGTCCAACTGATGTGCCACCACGACGCGTAGCATAGTCAGATCAAGAGTTCGACTGCATCGAGTGGTCGCGGGGACGGTATAAATGCATGCATCATCATTTGGAGAAGACAGTAGCCGAGCAATCCGATTGGCACAGCAAAGAATGTGACACCGAGGATGCCCAACGTCGGCTCGTGGAGCGCCAGCGCCAGGACCAAGCAAAACACAGCCAGTGAGAAGCTGCAAACGAAGAGCATCGCGAGGCTGGTCCAGTGGCTGCAAACGCATTGGCGCCGAGTAGGGGGTGGTACTTGCAAATCCGAGACCGCGAGGGGGGCGTAGCCATGTGAGTTGGCCGCGGCTTGCCCATGGTGCTTGTAGCAGTACGAATTGGGCGGATGCGAGAGCTGCGCACGGTCGACGACGCACGTTCTCGTACAGCGGGCGCCGTCGCGCAGGATTCCGCTGCAGCGCACCAGAGTGTCTTCGGCGCGCACTGGCAAGTGGTCGTAGTCGACGGCTTCTTCATCGACGTCGGCGAGCCATGGCGGCCGTGCGGTACGTTCGAGGAGCGTGTCGCTGCCTGCATCGCCCATGTGCGATCTTTCGTAGCCTTTCGATATGCATTTCAAGAGGACCTCTAAAACTGGATGCTGCCACCTGGCCGTTTGCTTCAAAAACACCCAATTTTGCGAGGGATCGGGAGAGCCTTGCGAGCAGGCGGCGTCGTACCGAGCCCCGTGTTGCGTTTACCACCACGAGCAATCACATGACCGGTAGAGAAAATACGATCGAAGGACTTAATGGCAAGAGATCGAGCTGGCGGCGCTACGATATAGACTTGGAGCACTTAGGGTTTGGGTGAAGGCAGCCGCGAAGGTCTAACACTATACACCTTAATGTACAGTATTTTATTACCTATACTATTATGCACAACAGATGTATGTTGTACACTATAAACGGCGGGTACGGCCTAGAAGTAGTGTTAACAACGCTATTTCGAAGGGAAATTATACACTATATTCGGAGAATCGGCTACCCCAGATTGCGATTCCAGCCATGTCCGCCCGCAAGTTTGACGACCTCGCCGAGCAGCTCGACAAGGCTAACTCGTACTGCCTCAACGAAGACCCGAGCTATGGCTTCGCCAACCTCTTCATCGGCGATGGCACGCTCCTCCTCAAGAGCGAGGCTGATGGTACGTCGCGCATGCGCACTGCATCGCGGCCTCATGGTAGCTCGTCCTGCGTGTGCAGAGCAGCTCATTATCCACTTGGAATTCAAGGAAGCCGTCAAGATCCACTCGATTGCGCTCAAGGCGCCGACGGACGGTAGGCGCCCATGTCGAACTCGCGCTGAACCCAAAGTAGACTCGGCGCCGCGTGTGCTCAAGCTGTTTGTGAACCGCAACAACCTGGTACTGCCTGTCGCTGCATGAGCGTATGCGCTCAACGTGCATGTATATAGGGCTTTTCGGACGTTGCGGACATTGAGCCTGTGCAGCAGATCGAGCTCAACGACGAGCAGCTCGCATCGGGGTCGCCGATCGAGCTCCGCTTTGTCAAGTTCCAGCGCGTCTCGGCCTTGACGGTACGCGCCTCTACTATACAAACACGTCCATCATGACTCTGGTGCCTAGCTCTTTATCGAAGAGAACAATGGCGGCGACATCTCGGCTATCTCGAGCCTCCGCCTCTTTGGTACACCGGCAGCAGCGTTGAGTGCTTGGTCCTATCGTCCCTACTTTACTAGGCGAATCAATTGCTGGTACCAACATGAACGACCTCAAGAGCGCTGGCCACGAACACTAGACAGCTCGAGTCGTGCACGCCAGTAGTAGTAACGGCGCCCTCAAGTCGTATCTCAATCGGCATTCCATTGTTTCGCTCCTTTGTGGCTTTGGCCGAGAGCGTCTAGAGGGTTGGGTGCGCCATCAGTATGTACGATCTGTGCCAACGCTTCTTAGCGATGAGAGATGAGAGGCTGGCAAAGACGTCGAGAAGCAGCTACTCCTGACACTTGCTGCTACTTCGCGCTGGTGGAAGTGACCGCTGCCACGCCGTTGGAATTCACTGCATGCATCTCTCGCCACCAGAGATCTGCGCATCTCTAAGCTTGGTGCTTGACGCCTCTACGAACCGTCTCGCCGCTTTGACTCTCGGGGTTGTCGGCTTCTTGGGGGTCACCGCTTGGTTTGGACCAAGGTATGGACTCGACTCGACTAACTTGACTAGTACGGAATAGCTGTAAATGTATTGATAAGACCACATGTCTCTAGGTCGCAATTACCAATGGCAATCTTATTGTTTGGAGGAGAGTACTCGTACAAGCCGAAGGGATACCGTGTCTCTTGCACTGTGCCGAGGGCAGCCTGTTTATCACACTATTTTAATACGTTTTTTTACCGTACACCATTTTAACCCGCCGGTTGCTGAAGCAGCAATGGCGACGCGGGCTGGCATCTGGGGCCATGACGCCGATACGAGCAGCGACAGCGACGACGGCGTCGCCTTCCGGACGCTTGCGCTCGAGGACGACGAAGACGATGACGAGGAGTATGCGCCGTCAGAAGCCTCGGACGCTGGCGTGGACGACGTCGATGACGACGACGACGACGACGACGAGGTGGACGAGGCCATGATCGACGAGACGCTCTGGGCCGACGAAGCCGACCGCGTCAAGTGGGAGAGGTGGTTCGAGCGTGAAAATGCCAAGTGGAAGCGCCAGCACGGCTTGCGCATTGACTCGGAGGCGCAGCCATTGGCGCGTGCGCGCTTGGACGCGGAGCTGCGCCGGGGCCGATGGCGCCGGCTCTGCTTCTTCCTTGGTTTCGTCATTTGCGCTGTCCAAGGATGGCTCGTCTATCAAGTGCACTCGGAGGACGTGACGCTCGCCGAAGCATGGACGCGCCTCGAGGCCCTTGGGGCGAAAGTATTGCCGTCGCTCTACTCGGCGCTGCATGAGGCGACAACGGTGGACGAGTACAGCGTTGACCGAGCTGTTCCGAGCGACGACGGCAGCAACATCAAGACCCAAGACGACGCAGACGCGGAAGACGCGCCCGTGACCTCGAACCTGGACGAGCCCGAAACGACGCCCGACGCCTCCGAGGCGGTGCCACCGACGCCCGACGCCACAACGGCCGAGGACGTGCCATCGGCAGCGGTTGAGATTCAAGATGTTGCGGCTAGTACGCCTGAGGTCGACAATGCCATGGCGCAGGTGTCCACCGACGACGAGACGACGGTCAGTGAGCCTGTGGTCGAAGTCGCTGTCACGATCGACGGCGATGCTGCCCTTTCTACCACCGCCGCCGCCGACTCGCTCTCTGCTGACGGCAATGAGCTGCTGGATGAGGAGCCGACACCCGATACGCGTGCTGCTCTGGATGGCACGAACGACGACCGAGCTCTCGAGACACCACACGAGCTCGAGCCGGCAACTGTACAGGGTGCAGTCGACGAGCTCGATGCCGCAGACATAAGAGCCGCCGTTGCACCAACCGAAACCACGGCGGTCGACGATGTCAAACCCACAGCAGATGAGGATCCCGAGTCCACGACAGAGGTCGACGATGCCTCGAGTCAGCACGATGACGAGGCAGTAGCAGCCGAGATGATGGAGCCGACGGCCGTCGACCCGGCGCCTATTGAAGGCGCACTGACGGCCTGTACGGCATCGCTCCAAGCGATGGTGCGCGCCAACTATACAGACGCGACCAAGTCGATGGCCGAAGCAGCATGTGACGCGGCGCGCGTGGCGTCGTTGCCGTGGCCGGAGCTCCACCAACGAGCGTGGACCCGGCAAGGCGATCGAAAAAACTTGGTGCGCGATTTCGCAGGGGCGCAAGACGACTATATACGTGCGCTGTCGGTGTTTCCATCGACCCCATCGAGTTCGCTGTCGCTCAAGCTCACGTCGACGCGCTGGCTCGTCCTGTACATCGAACGGCGCGTCGACATGCTGCAGACCGAGTGCGACGCGTACCTGGAGGCGCCTCATCACGTGTCGGAGCTACAACACATTGCTCGCAGCTGGCTCCAAGTGCTTGCCTCCGATGCGAGCGAGGTTCAACACGAGGAAGCGACGAACGAGCACCTCAAGGACGTGCTCGTCGAAACCCGAAAACTCATCTTGCTGTGAGCCCGTGCCATCGTCGCACCGTTTACATAGCCCTACGCGATCAATAGAGCTGTATACTGCGTACTACACATGGTAGTCTTGGCGTGTCCTGCACTAGAAGATGGGGTCGGAGTCCCGCGACACCTAGCCCTTAACCGAGCTGAGCTATTTTGAGTGGTTTTTGGTGGTCACGAGCGCGCCGTATTCTTGGCGCCTTTGTAGACAGCCGGCCGTTCAGTTCGTCGCGTGTCGTGGGAGCATGAAGGTCGGTGTGACATCGGCCGCTGTGGGCCCGACCGCGCTGACGCTGCAATACCACGCGACCAAGTTTGACATTTGGGCGCTGGGCATCACGATGGTGCTGGGCGGACAGCTCTTCTCGTGGAACACGGGGCTCCTCGCGGGCATTCTGAGCAATGCAGTAGCTATCCTCGTGCTCGGAGTCGGGTACGTCTGCCTCGTCTTGTCCATGGCCGAAATGACGTCGACGCTCGCTTTTTCCGGTGGCGCGTACGGCCTCACGCGCTGTTCGATTGGCTTTTACGCTGGGTGGGTCATTGGCTGCTGCGAAGCGCTCGAGTACATGGCGTACACGGCGAGTGCGGTCCTCACGCTAAGCGACATGTTGTACATTGCATTTCCGACGCTCCATCCCGACATGGCGCCCTTGTTGTGGCTCTCGACCTACGGCGTTTGCAACGTGCTCTTAGCGAGCAGCGATCGGGTGTTTTGGCTCGTGAACCGCTTCCTAGCGCTTCTCTCGCTCGGGTTGGTACTCGTCTACCTCGGCGGCGCCTACTCGCTCAGTGAGTTTTCCCGCCGCGTCTCGAGCGACGACAACCGGCTCATCGTGGGTGGCGGACTCGAGTTCCTTCGCCGCCTTCCGTCCGCTGCGTGGTTCTTTGTCGGCATTGAAGCGCTCAGCACCGTCTGCAACGTGGTGCCGGCGCCCAAGGAGGTCATTCCTATAGGGCAAGTGGCGTGCGTGCTCACGCTCTTCGCACTCGCGGTGCTCGTGTTTGTTGCCGCCATCGGCGTCGCGCCCGATGTGATCAGCATGACGACCGACGTCGCTGTGCTCTCCCGCGGTATGCTTTGAGATCCTTGCGAAGAACACCAAGTTCTATGGGAATGCTACGTAGGCTACGAGCGCATGCTGCACGTGTCGGCGGCCGACGCCATGATGCTCTCGATCCCAGCGACATTTGCGACCATCTTTGGCTTTGTCCTTGCCTACTCCAACATCCTCGCGGCGATGGCGAGCTCGTGCCTCTTGCCTTCTGTGCTCACGAGGCAGTTTGGGCCGAGCCACACCCACCCGATCGCAACGCTGCTCGGGTCGCTTCTCGGGTTTGGCATGTGTTTTCTCGTCCGCGCGTTTGAGACGCTGCGCGACGAGCTCTTCAACATTGGCATGGTGTTTGCGTTCACAGCGTACGCAGCCCAGTGCGTCGGGTACATGTACCTCAAGCAGCGCTTCGCCCACCTCCCGCGCACGTTTCGCAGTCCCTTGGGTGTGCACGGCGCCCTTCTCTCGCTGAGCATTTGGCTCGTCAACATCGTGTCGGTCCTCGGCTTTCAAGACAACGTCGCGTACAAGCTCCAAGTGCTCGCGGGCGTGCTCCTGCTGCAGAGTATCTACTACCATCTGTACGCCAAGCACAAGCAGCAAATGTCGGACGACGAGCGCAAGGTACTCTTCTTTGCCCACGTCGCCAACGGTACGTTGGATAGCCTGATGCAACTCGACGCTACGATGTTAGCCAACGATGCCAAGAGAAAGATGCACCGCAAAAGCCGCAGCCGGGTGTCGTCGACGATCGAACGCGCGGCTGGCGTCCTACGACGCATAATCGAGCGGCCCCACGCACGCAGTAAAGTAAGCGTCATCGGACCCGCTGCACGACATAGTATCAGCGCCATACCCTGCAAAAAGGGACGCCAGTAGCTTTTTGCCAGGAATGTAGTTTACACTATCTCGAATCGAGGATCGCGTCCTCTTGCTTCAGTAAGCTTCAAGACGCGCGCTCTCCCTGTACTGTTCAGGACGTTCAACTACTCGCCAACAGTCTGGCAGCGCAGATCTTTTTGTACCAGATCTGGACAAAAGATCTGGACTGACAAAAGCACAACTCTGAATCGCAGCGCTTTCATTGGTTTCCGTCAAATTTTAGGGGTCGGGTTCCGAGCTATAAATATCATCACTGTGCAGCAGCGCATTCAAGTGTTACCATGGTCGCGGTCGCGGGCCGTCGCGTGAGCAACAGCCACATTGACGACGAGCGTGGCCGGTACGGA
>NW_008246087.1:405432-406427 GCF_000281045.1 Saprolegnia diclina VS20 | reverse complement strand
CATGTAGGGAACGAGGCGGCCAACCACCATCGGCGACGACGGCCGAGCAACGATCTGTGGCAGCGCGTCCGGTCGCGGCGCATCCGAGAGCTCATCATGCTGCACGGCGCGCCGCCCAAGCCCCCGCGGCATACATTGTTTGCGCGGCACATGTCGCTTTCGTCGTCCGAGTCCACGTCCAGGGAGCGACAGCCCAAGACGCGTGTGGTGCCGCACGATGCCGCGACGACGACGCGGCCAGCCGCCGCCGTCGCAGCCCTCGAGCTGCAGGACATTAATGACCACTAGTCCAGTCTTTGTGTAATTATGAAGATAACGCGAAATATGTTCATATATATATATAGTCCACTTGCATTCGTCAACTTGGTCGTGTTGGGTGTATTGCGCGGAAGAGACCTTTATACAAAGGGGTGTATCTTGCGACCCGTCGTAGAGCTAGCATTCCAGATCCCGACTCCAACTAAGCAACTCACCTCACTCGAGGTGCTGGCAGTCATGAAGGCATTACGCCCTTTGCCCCTGAGCAAGCTCGCCATTGTGAAAGTGGACTGACGGTGTGTCGAACTGTCACACGACTGGGCGATTTGCGAGGCAGTCGACTCCAACTGACGCGCATTTCATGCATGAACGACCACAGGAATTGCTTGCGTCCCATGCTGCGTGTTAGTGTCGCTACCTAATCGGCCAACCCTTCTGGTCTAGCGTCCTTCAGTCCTCACCTTCAGGCGACATTCTCGTCATATGAGTTGCACGCTTACGGAGCAACGGGCGAAGCCGAGGTAATCGTGGGAGATAGAATGCAGCGTGCACCACGGGTCGTGAAGCAGCCACCGTCGCGACTGCACTAGTGCGCGGACGACCATCGGATAGCTAGCGCCTCGGACGGCGTGGGCGGGAGAAACGCGGCGGTTTGCACCGACCCTTTGTGCGCTGACTTGCTCGCAGCTTGAGTCGACGCGCGTGGCCACAGCGCACCCGGTGATGTCACAGTGTGC
>NW_008246087.1:387419-403977 GCF_000281045.1 Saprolegnia diclina VS20 | reverse complement strand
AAATGGTTTGTAGGGAATGAGACGGCCAACCAACTGCGGCGACGACGGCCAAGCACCAACTTGCATCAGCTCGTTCGCTCGCGGCGCGTCAAGGAGCTCATCCAGTTGCACAAGACGGAGAAGCGACGGCCGAGCGTGACGTGGACGCGCGAGACGTCGTTTTCGTTCTCGATGCGCAAACCGCGCCGCCTCAACGCATCGGTGGTGCCACGCGACGTTGCAACGACAGCGACAAGACGACCGTCGGCGGCCATTGCCCCGCTCGTGCTCCAGGACGTGGAGGACCTCTAATGACGTCAGCACCCGTACTGTAGCGGTGGTGTACAAGGAGGACATGACAATCAACGTGGCGCGCTGACATCAAATTCAAAGACTTATTTGCGCTACGGAGTTGGCACCAGCACTGGGTCGTTGGGAGTGTACTGCGTACAACGGAGCGATTCGTCCAGAATAGTATTTCAAAAGTACATAAAGAGTTACGAAGTCGTCTTGGACATACTTTCCGTAGACTCTGTCGCTGGTAATATGAACACCTTCAACCCACCGTCCCGACCAAGTGTGACCGATCTACAGGTCACAGTATAAGGTATCATGCTCATTGCCATACGTTGGCGGTGTCTATAGTGACATGAACGGTCCAGAGACAGGTCTGTTTTCAAAAACGCTTGGGTATTTCGATCGCCTTTCTGTTGTTGAAATGGAAGCACGGCGGCCGACCTTATCGCGTCAGCACGCGTCCCGTGACCATCGTTATCCCGCATCGATAACGACGATTTGGTGTCTTGGTCTTACGCTGGGGCTCGGCAGCCAGTGTACCGGCTGGACCACGACGAGTGCGGGCGTCACGAGCCGCGCGATCGTATTTGGTCTCCTCGCCTGCGCGTATCTCTGCCTCAGCTTTATCACCGCGGAGCGCACAAGTGCCCTTCCGTTCAGCGGTGGTGTCTACGGCGTCGGGCGCTGCGCGCTCGGTTACTATCTCGGGTTTCTCATCGGCTCGGCCGAGGCACTTTCCTTTGTTTGCTACGCGAGCGCCCTCACGCTCACAGTCGGACACCTTGTCTGCGATCTCGCACCCGTACGTTGATTGGTGCATTCCGAGAGGTACCCTGCGTGATTGGTATCCGTCGCCAAGGATACCAATCGAGACGGCATTCACATGGGTGCCACCGGTGTAGACGCAAAAAGCCCGTGTGCGCGCGCCATCCTGTCGACAGCATATGTGCCGCCGCTCGTGTGGATAGCGGCGCACGGTGCGATCCTCTCGGTGCACTACCGCGGCGGCCGTGTCTTTTGGCTTCTCAACTATGTCCTTGCAGCCTCTTCGGTGACCATTCTCCTACATGGGTTCCGCCGCGTCGCACGCCAGCTTCGCCACGCTCCCCGACGACGGTGTCCGCGGCGGCATCTCCGCCTTTATGAAGGACTTGCCCGCCCACGCGCGCTTCTTCGTCGGGCTCGAGGGCCTTAGTACTGTTGCCGACAGCGTGCACCGGCCAGTCGACGTACTTGCGCACGGCCACGTCCGTGCGATGCTAACACAGTGTGCTCTTGGTACAGGTGTGTTTGTCATTACACTTGGCGTACCCATGTCCACCGACGAGGTCCCCACCAGTGTCTTGAGCCGAGGTACGCGCCGCTGTTTGATGGACAAGGTTCTGATACGACCTTTGGCAGGGTTTGCACTTGGCTGGTCCATCTCGGAAGCGTCGGCGAGTATCTTTGCGTTGCCACCGACAGTCGCAACACTCTACGGCTATGTCCTTGCCACGTCGTCAATTCTTGCTAGCATGACCAAGTCCAAACTCCTTCCCGCCGAGCTGGGCGAGCTCCACGTCCGCCACTTGTCGCATTCGAAAGCGCTTGTGCTGACGTCGCTGTCGTCTCTTGCGCTCTGCAGTCTCGCGTATGGGGTACCGATGCTGGAGCGCACGCTGTATGCCATTGCAATGGTATACGCGGCGTGCGTGTACATAGCGTCGTCTTACGCGTCGCTGCACATGAAGCGGCGCTTTGGCCAGCTCCAGTACACGTGGTCCAACCCGTTGGGCCGCGCCGGGGCTGTCTTTGGCGCGCTTGTGTGGGCGATCTTGCTTCTCGCGCTTCTCGGGTTTCAAGACGACAGCCTTTTCATCGCGGTCGTGGTGTTGGTGTCGAGTGCGCTCCTTAGTGCATGCTACCACCTCTACGCAAAACACCGCCAGTCGCTCTCCCCAGAAGAGCAACACACACTCTTTTTTGCCCACGTGGCATTCCGTACGTGCGCTATTCAATACCGACTCTGGATGACATGCGTAGGCAATAAACGGCGCCACCACCAGCGCACCAAGGTGATGCGATTCGGCATGAGCGGCATGTCCCAAATGGCGAGCCTGCGGTCGACAGGTCGTCATGGGATGGTGGGGGCAGCCAAGGGAGTGCCGCCGCTTGTCGAGCGCGAGAAGCGCTCGTCGGTGATCATGAAGGCAGAGACATCCCTTAACTTGAACACAGAGGGGGACAAGTGGGCGATGCGCCGGAACGTATCGAGCCGCAGCACCGATAACTTACATGCAACCGAAGAAGATCGATGATGTACGACATACGACGGAAGGAAGATGGCAGCCCACTGTACGACGCGAGCTGCGGCGGCCAAAAGGGTCCGAGGTCCACCCATTCGCGCCCGAGCAGCACTCCAAGACCGACCACGGACTCCGGTGCCATCGCGTTATCGAGTCCGTCAAGCCGTTGAGGGGCATCAATGAAGACGATTAGGTTTATATGATAGTATATTAGTATACTCGCAACTAGCAGGAACTCGTGCTAGCATCTCATTTTGTACCGACAGGCCTAGTGTTGGAGCAGAGCTGCGATTTGAGTACACGGATTTGAGCATGGCCAGCAGCTTGCCACGTGTTAAGCTGTAGAAACGTATAGTATACAGTGATTGAGGTAAGCGATCGTCGAACCTATACTGATTATGGTATACAATATGCAAGCTATTGTTTGGCTCGAACCTGCCAAAAGGGATATTTAATTTAAGAGGTGTCCCTTGAGCTAAAATCGACTCCACACATTTCCACCGTTGGCGCCGCCATGAGCTCGACGTAGGAGCATGGAAGCGATGGTCGAGGTTGACGCGTGTACATGCGTAGGGACAGCGACGAAGACGTACCTCTCTCCAAGCTCCGCGAGCAGCCGGCCAAGCCGAGCATGAAGCGGCAGATCGTCGACGACGATGACACGGACTCGGACGAGGACAAGCCGCTCATGACGATGAAGAAGGTCAAGAAGAGCAGTAGCAGCAGCGAGGACGACGACCAGCCGATTTCTGCCTTCAAGAAGAAGCCCAGCGCCAAGAGCGAGCCCAAGGTCAAGGCCGAGCCCAAGGTCAAGGCCGAGCCCAAGGTCAAGAAGGAAGCGGCGAATGGCTCCAAGAAGGTCAAGAAGGAGGCCGACGTCAAGATCGAGAAGCGAACGTTGGCGCCTTCGACCAAGTCGACGCGCAAGGTCGCGCACATTGCGTTCAAGCAGCAAGAATGCTCCGAAGCCCTCTACGACACACTCAAGGGACGGCTCGTCCAAGAGCTTCTCTGCAGGTAGACGAGCGTCCATGCTTGTCAATGGCTTACCACAATGCATGTAGGTGGTGGTATGCGCTCGATTGGCCGCCAAAAGACATCAACTACGAAGAGACGGCCGACTTGCAGCCGTTGGACGGCTTTACGGGCGCGTTCATTAGCGTCAAGGTAGCCAGCGTCCCGCACCTCATCTTGCTGAGCGTACGATGCCCGAATAATAGGGCGACAACATGGGCTCGATCGTCGACAAGCGCAACAGCGGCGGGAAGCCAACGTTCATGACGTTCTTTGCGATGCCGGCCAAGGAAGTCCAGGAGCTGCTCGTCGTGGTAGGCGGCCACGCTGCCAATCATGTCGTCTCATGATAACTTGGGCGATAGGCGTACAAGAACCAAATGCAAGTGCTCGAGCGCCACGAAGGCGCCGACTGCCCCCTTCTCAAGGACCTCAAGACGTCCCTCCTCAGTGCGCAAAAGATCGACTGCGACAAGGCCGAGAAGGGCGGGCTCAAGGTGCTCAAGTCCTTCACCGAGGTCGCCAAGCGGTTACGGGATCTGTAAGGCGACCACGATGCCGACTGCCGCCGAGACCCTTGTACTACCACCAACACGACCCACCACAGTCTTGCTTGTCGCCTGACCTCTGCACCATCTCCCTTACAGCGTGCTTGGTTAGACCACAGTGAGGACCCACAGTATGCCAGGCGATCGAAGCATCCCAGTCATCGGGCCATAGAGATGGTTCTACGTTGTGGGGTACGGAAGGAATCAAGCAGAAGAGTACTCCATTCGCTACGCGATCGCATATATCCTGCTCCTTCTGGCTTCGTTCTAGTCGGTTCTAGTCGACGTAGTAGTTGACGTAGTAGTTGCTGTGCCAACTTGAGCGGTCGAGAGAGAGGCGTCACGGAGTCCACTCGCTGCATCCATGAGGAGTTCTTCCGAGTTGTTCATGCAAAGCCGACTCAGAACGTTCGATCGACGACAGGTAGAAGCCAGCGGGCTGCAGCATTGCATACACTGGTTCCTCTGGTTGCACCAGGCACCGCGGAAGAAGCGCATGTAGAAGAGGCAGTCGTGAACGACGCTGTGCAAGACTAGGAGCGTCGGCCAACGCTATGATTGTGGTGCTTGGATATGAGAGAGAGAAGTCGACAGTGTAACCTACAGACAGCTATATGGTGTTGTTGAGAATCGCTCTCTAGTTCCATCATGCGTGCTGCTCGACGTAGCTGTTCTTCTTGGTCGGCGTGTCGACGTATTCTGCCGGCGACTCGACGGGCATTTTGATGGGGAGGCCGAGGCGGATCGCGATCGTGTTCCAGACCTTGTTGAGCCACCAGTTGGGGTCGTCGCGGCGGAGCTGGATCGGCTCGCGGAGCGAGTAGAGGACGATACCGACAACCTCGAGGCCCCACGCGGGCCAGTACAAGTTCGGGACTGTGTTGCCAAAGATCCAGCGGATGAGGAGCGCCGAGTACAAGTCGGACGTGAGCATCGAGAGGTTGAACATGAGCGCCTCCGTGATGCGGAGAAAGACCGAGACGACCGTGTAAAAGACATACATGGTGAGCACGTAGCCAAAGGTGTAGCCGATCTTGGCGCCGTCCCAGTCGACCGTCTTGAACTGGTCGTACTCGACGCAGTAGAATTGGATGACGGAGATGACGAGGCCCCAGATGCCAATCATGCCGAGACACTCAATGTTGGCATCAATGCCGCCCTTCTTGACCGCAAACTCGTTGAGGAGGTTGGAGAGCGCGTAGCCGAGCGACCCGAGAAGCGCGTACAAGTTGCTCTTGACCTGGTCCGGGTAGTCGCCGTCTGCCGTCGTCGCGATGAAGATGAGCGTGCAGCCGCCAATGGCGAGGATGCAGCCGATGATGTGCACGGGGAGGTACTTGCGGCGGAGGAAGAGGAAACTCAAGAGTGTCACGAACGGAATCGTCATGTGCACGACGAGGCCCATGACCGCGTAGTTGGACATGCCGCGGAAGGCGAGGACGACAAAGTAGTTGCCTTCGACGTCGACAAGGCCGAGGATCGCCCAGTACCACCACGGCAGGTCCACGCGCGGACGCTTGGCGACGACGTGGTAGACAAGGTACGTGACCGTGAGGCCGCCGTAGAGGAAGAGTGTCTGGAACGTCGGCAGCGACGCATTGGCATCGTTCAGGTAGCGCGTAAAGATGGACGTGACGACGAGGAGGAGCGAGATGATCTGGCCGTACCCCGCGTTGATGAGCTGGCGCCGCGCCTCGGGCGACAACTTGGCACTGAAGCTCATGCTCGCAAGTTGGGGAATGACCAAGCAAAAGCAAACGGCAAAGTGGGCAACTGCCAGCTGGCGAGACGCGAAATGGCTGCGACGATTGTCAGGCCGACCAGGAAGCGTCGAACATTAAAAAGTTGGAACCACTTCAGGTCCGTGGGTTTTCTTTGCGTTGAGACGCTAGGACGATGGCTCACGCGCATCCCGGCTGTCGGACGGCGGCAGCTCGCTGCTTCATGCCACGGCGCTGACTGCACGGTACTAGTAGAACCCCGGCGTGAGTGCCGCATCATCCAGGTGGCAGCAAAAGCACATGGGAGAAGACTTCATAAAGTTCTTCGGGAAAAAACTGGGCAAAACCCAAACGCTCCGCGACGAACATCGTGTTTGAGTGGACCTGGGACAACCGCGCGCCTGGGTGCACCGCGAGCGGCGATGGCGACGGTAGTTGTCTCGCGTGACTTACGACCTGTTTTTAGCGCCGCAGCGTTATCCCAGAGCTTCGAGCTCCTCCAAGCAGTGCTACATGTCTTTGTCGTCGGCGCCGTCGCGCGATGTCCTCACGACGCGGTCGATGGATGGCGTGTCCTGCCTCTCGCGATGGTGGTCGGTCGAGTGTACTGTAAGCCGTGGTCGTTCTTGACGCTAGCGCGGAGATGAATCTTGAAGCCGCCAACTTGGCAAAAATGACGAGGCGCGGTTCGTGGTGCGGTCGTGACTTGATGTGGGTATCGGGTCACATGTGTAGCATAATCATCCCGTCAGATGCCAACGACGACGATGATGCGAACAGTGGGATAGGCTCTGTGAGCACCAGGACGTGTATGGACCAACGAAGCATCGCAATGGATGGCTGGCACGCGGCGTTCGTCATGACCTTGTGGTGGTGGTGTGCGTGGTGGGGTGCGCAGTTGCCTCTCGTCGTCGATGCACTCTTGTCGGGAAGCGCTCTCATCGGCTTGGCCACTGGCTATACAAACGCACGTCGTTTTCAGATTCCACCAACTCGTCCATCTTCTACGTGCGACTTCTCCACCCGTCGTTATCAATGGCGCGTACCCGAGCTAATGGCCACGTCCACTCTCGTAGCTACTCTCGTTGTCGTAGTAATACCACATTGAGTCGCGCTGGAACAAGGTCGAACAGCGTTCTGGTATGCACGGTGGCCGTTCGACTAGAGTACAGTGTATCCCGCCGATTCTCTCGGTGAGCTATCTCGGTGGTGCATCCGTTGCATCGCGTCCCAGCGCTTGTGCACGAGCTTGCGGCGGCGTCGAAAAGAAGCGACACACTGGTTGAACTCGCACGTGCCCACCCTGGGCGAAGAGGGGCAGTTCGCCATGCGAGTCCTCGACCACTCGAATTTCACCCCAGTGCAACATGTCTGCCTCGGCATAGTGACCACAGCTTCGAGTCCATCGGTTGGTGTTTGTTTGCCATTGATGGGAGCGTGGCAGGCTGGGGCCGAACACGGCACTCGGGCGCGGAAGCTCGAGGCAGTTCTGTGCTGTTCGTTGGCCTTGCAGGGGAGGAACTCTGGTCACGCTCGCGCCACTGCACTGTAACCGAGCAACCAAGATTCAAGCGTGTAGAAGAGCGCTCGTTACTGGTGTATTCTAAACCTACTCATGTAATGTGATTTCCTAGTTGCTAGTTGTCAGTGCATCGCTGCATCCGCCATCAGCGACCACGGTATGCGCTGCGAGCGGTTGAATCCAACCCTCGACAGGCGATCTGCTGGGCAGAAGATGCCTCGGCGGCCTTCCGAGAGGGTTGTACGCGCCGTTTCAAATACGCATCCATTCTCGGGCACTTGAGCAACAATGGCAACATTCGTCTTCGTCATCTCTTGCAGAGATACCAGTGAGTATACCTGAAAGCTTCTTAGCGAAGGGCTGGGAGAGATAACGAGCTGTATGGTGCGCATCGGTGTCCCGAACCTATCCAGGTGGTGGTGCAGAGTGTTCTGTACCCGAGGTCTGTGGTGGCTTCCGCAGTGCAACGCAAACGACGCAGCGAGGGGAGAGCCATCTCCCAGGAAGCAGGCAGTTGTATTGCATTACGCCACGAAGGCAGATTGGGAACTGAGACTATGGAGGCCAGCGTTGTGGATAGAACGATAGGTTGTGCCGGATGAGACCTTCGTCAAGAGGCTCTATGATGGGTCACTACCGTATAGGGTCGCTACCGGACATCATCCGTATATGACACCTAAGCACTATCCTATCTACACCATGCACACAAGCTACCAAGACTCTAGGCTACTCGCTTCCTGGAGTCATAACTCTCCAGCGATACACGCTTGCATCGGCTGGCATGGCTTGACCGAACCAGACACAACAGGTCCCTGCCCGTGGTGTTGTTAGTCGCAGTCGTAGTCTCGGGTTCCATTTCTGGGATGCTCTGTTCGTCACTTCATCGCCCACCATCAAGGTGACAACATCATTCTTTCGAATCAATGTGGTCGACATCTGTCGCGCGATATCTACCCGAGAACTTGTAGTCGTAGGAAGCTCTTGCCTTTGATGGTCGACCCAACTACAGACGCGCGGCGCTTGGGCCAAATGACGTCCCTCGACGAGCTCTAAACGCATTTTTGGTCTTGCTAATTCCGATGATGCTGGCAGCGCACGCAGCGGCAGTTGACCAAGGTGGACAATTCGAGGCCATGTTGGGACCGAAGATCGTCGCCAAACCAGTCACGCGTGTTACCTCGCGTCGCTGCATCGATACTTGGCCGCCCTTGGCGTTGGTTTCGAGGCATGTTTCCAGGTGTAGGAGCAAACGTCCCAGTCGGTTCATCGACTAACTGGTATTACTGCCAATCGCAGTAGTCTATGGTGCCCAAGCGCTTAGGAACCGCGCATAACAGTACAATGCATGGCATTTGATGTAATGCTGGCATCTAGTGTACGTTTGATCGAGCGCTGATGATAGTTCTACCAGTATTCGTGGACTGAAGCCGTCGAGATTCACACTAGATCCGACCATAATCCAGACACCCGAGCGATAGTTCCACGCAGCAACTGTGTTGTGTATCAACTCGTGTCGGCCAGTGTAATAGACTGTGATTTGTGTGCACAGGTTTCGTTGAGACAGTAGGTACAACGTGTACAGGTGTCGTACTTGAAGACACGGACTCTTCTTGTTGCAATCAAAATTGGTGAACACGAACTCGGAGGCTTTTTGCGCCATTTCCAAGACGTGGAAGAGGTTTTCCGCGCAAGGCCGAGTACTGGAAGACCAAGATATAGAAGCACACGCACGGACCAAGATCCAGGCGCAGAGGAAGCGAGCTCGAGCCATCCACGATCTCATATTATCAGTCAAAAGCTACCCCGCCTCGCCCACAACTCTGATATGGCGGACACCAACACGGTTGTTGTTGCCCCAAGTAGCTCGGTCTTGTTAGAGAAAGAATGCATCCGAGTTTGTACTTGACCGCTCCGGAACCAACACCAACGTCCACTGTACAAAGGGGTGGCAGGGACACCCGAGAAGATAAGTGTATCGCCAAAGCCATTCGCCTTGAGATTCGGGCGCGATATCGAGCAAGAGAAACATTGGACGCCACCGAGAGAAACGTGAGATTTGGCGGCAGAAATGCCGGATCCATATGCGAATAGTGTCAGTTTGCGTCTATCACCGCGCCGTTCCAGATCGATCGACAGCTCGCGCGTCATCGCACTGAAAATAGTTGGGTGCATGTAATCCAAGCCACCACGTTGTTCTTATTGGCATTTGCGAGTGGCACTGGAAGATATATATTCTTGCGGCCAGAAGAGGGATGGTGAGTCCCGGGACTCGTGACGCTGAACGCCGGCACTGACATCAGGCAAGTGTCCTCACTGCACTGCGCCCGCCATGTTCTGCGCATCACCCAAGTACACAACGATCTTCCGACGGTCGGTCCTGTGATACCAATCAGTGGCGAATCCACGCGGTGCTGTTGAAGCTCTCGTCCGTACTTCTGCGAAATGCAACGAGTTCGCCCGCGTTGTCCGTCCTATCGACCAGCGCTTCCGCGATTGCTCGGCGCATTCTCCGTCTCGTCCGACGAGCGCACGTGACACACCCTTCGCTGCGCTGACGCCGATAGCTTTTCAAACTTCGCATTGTTCGATCAGCATGACGTCGGTCCAGAGCATTGCGCATCGACTCGACAACCTCCCGCTCGGCGGCTGCCTCGGCATCTCGGCTTACTACTGGGGCCTCCTCGCCAAAACGGGCCTTGGCTGGGCGATGGACTCGATGGACACCTTCCTCTTCACGTACCTCGGCGCAAAGGGTTGGCAGGTCGACGTGCGCAACAGCGACGGCTCGGCGCTCTCGGGGCACCAGATTGGGCTTCTCGGGTCGGCTGCTTTTGCCGGCTCGTTTGTCGGCGCCATCGCCTTTGGCATGCTCGCCGACGTCTACGGGCGGAAGCCCATGTTCATGCTCACGATGCTCATCTTCATGGTGTCGATGGTGGTCTGCGGCGCCGCGACCAGCTACGGGCTCCTCCTCGCATGCCGCTTCATCGGCGGCATTGGTCTTGGCGGCGAGCTCCCAGTAGCCTCGACGCTAGTCCAGGAGCTCGCACCGGCGCCGGTCCGCGGTCGCATGGTCGTGCTCCTCGAGTCGTTCTGGTCGATTGGGTGCATGGTAGCCGTCCTCCTCGCGTTTGAGCTCACCAAGGTCGTCTCCTGGCGCGTCGTCCTATACATCTCGGCCGTCTCGATGGTCTATGCGATCGCAGTCCGCTACATTGTGCCCGAGTCCCCGAAATGGCTCGCGAGCGTCCATCGCGTCCACGAAGCGCGCGAAGTGACGTGCAAGATCGAGCGCGCGCACGGTATCCTCCCAGCCAAGGCCAACGAAGGCGCGCTCCGCGTTGTCCAGCATCCGTCGGGGCTTGACGCGTTCGACTGCCGGCTCCTCACGCCTTCCGAGCGCGTCGGGCTCCTCTTCCGCGGCGAGTTTCTCTCGCGCACGCTCGTGCTCTGGACGGTCTGGTGCTGTCTCTCGTTTACGTACTATGCCATCTACATTTGGCTGCCCGACTTGCGCTCGAAAGAGCCGAATGGGTTTGACCTCAACGGCTCGACGGGAACGCTTTTTTTCATTATTTTCTGGCAATTTCCCGGGTACCTCTCGGCCGCGTACCTTGTCGAGGTCTTTGGCCGCAAGAAGACGCTCGCAATGCACTTGGTCGGCGCTGCGGTTTCGGCCATCGCCTTTGGCTATGTCGAGAACACGCAGACCAATCTCATGGTCACGGGCGCCTTCATGTCGTGGTTCATGCTCGGCGCGTGGGGGGCCCTCTACGCGTACACGCCCGAGAACTACCCGACGCCGATCCGCGCCATGGGGGCGGCGTATCCCTCGGCGTTTAGCCGCATTGGTGCCACCGCCGGACCGTACGTGATCCCGATCCTCCTCGAGGCGCAGTGGTCGGGCCGCACGATCATGCTCGTGTGCGCTGGCGTCCTCGTGCTCGCGGCCATTGTACTCCTTATCTTTGGCTTTGAGCCGCGCGGCTGCAACCTCGAGTCGGCGCCGTGCGTCGAGTTTTACTTGAGCGCGACGCTCAAGCCGCGGCTACTGGTCGTGACGCCCGACCCCGCCATGGACACAGTATAAAATATATCTCGTCAAGAGCGTTACCCTCTAAGATCTTGGCGTATGTAAGCGGTGTTCGATTCGTAGAGCGACAGAGGGGGACCGGTAGGCGCGACTGGTTCGATGTGCGGCGCATGGCGTCATACTGTCGTGCGTAGGAGCTGTCATTGGGTGCGGACGGACGCCAGCGGTCATGCCAGAGACAGCGGCAATGGTTTGAGATTCGTTTGAGATTGCCTTTCCAAAGATACGGTTGCGTGATTTTAGCTTCAAGGAGGCAGGTCCGGATACGCTGGCCGCACGTCATGGAATCAAAGAAAAGCCAACATGCGTTTGGTTCAGCTTCTCTGCTGCGTCGTGGCGACGCTCCTGGGCGGCGTGGCCGCGGGCGTCGACCTCACCTTCCCCGAGCACGATGCGGTTGCTGCAGTGACCGACCTCGTCGTCCGCCGCCTCGGCCATCGCTACGTCGAGCAGGTACTACGCCCATATAAGGCCCAAGACCCCGATGGACGCATGTCTAGTTTACATTTGCCACGGTGGCACCGACGGCCGAGGGCCTCGACGTGGCCGAAGTGAGCGCTGTCGACGGCAAGATACGCCTGGCGGGCTCGAGCGCCACCGCATTGGGCTATGGCCTCCAATGGTTTGTCCTATGACACTCGCGACAAGCGGCGTCATGCGCACGTAGGTACCTCAAGACGGTCGTGCACACACAGACGGACTGGGAAGATCACGCCCTCCAGCTGCCGCCGGTGCTGCCCCTTCCGCCTGGCAGCCACCGCCTCGAGAAGGCCTCCAAGTACACGTACTACCAAAACGTGTGCACGGTGAGCTACTCGTCGTGGTCGTGGTCCTGGGCGAAATGGGAAAAGCACATTGACTGGATGGCGCTCAACGGCATCAACATGCCATTGGCGTTTACAGGCCAAGAGAAAGTGTGGCAGGCGACGTTCGAGCAGTTTGGCATCTCCACCGCAGGCATGGACAAGTTCTTTGCCGGCGCCGCGTTCCTCGCGTGGGGGCGCATGGGCAACCTCCGCGGCAGCTGGGTCAAGGGTCCGCTGCCCCAGGCGTTTATTGACGACCAGTTTGAACTCCAAGTGCGCATTCTCGCCCGGATGCGCGCGTTTGGGATGCTCCCGGCGCTACCTGGCTTTGCGGGCCATGTGCCCGAAGAAGTCGCGTCCAAGTTTGCCAACGCATCGATCTCGCGGTCGCCCAACTGGGGCAACTTTCCGGACGCGTACTGCTGCGTCTACATGCTCGAGCCGACCGACCCGCTCTACCTCGCGATCGGCAAGACCTTTGTGGCCGTGCAGCGCCGCCTGTATGGCTACACGTCGTCCTTGTACCAAGCCGACACGTACAACGAGATGGATCCGTCGCAGTCGGACCTGCCGTACCTCGCAAAAGCATCGAAAGCCGTCATCGACAGCATGGTCGCGTCGGATCCGAACGCAGTGTGGCTCATGCAAGGCTGGCTCTTCTTGAGCGACTACTGGACCAACGACCGCATTGAGGCCTACGTTGGCGGTGTTCCCGATGACAAGCTGCTCATCCTCGACCTCTACAGGTACGTTTGTGACCATTTTTTATTGTTTCTTGGGGTTTCTGAGTTGAGTGATTTTGGCTTACGTAGCGAGGTGGTGCCGATCTGGGAAAAGAGCCACAACTACTTTGGCAAGTCGTGGATCTACTGCGTCTTGCACAACTTTGGCGGCAATCTCGGACTCAAGGGCGACCTCCCGACGCTCGCGACCGACCCCGTCGCTGCCCGTGGGCGTAGCAATGGCACGATGGTCGGCGTCGGCCTCACGATGGAAGGCATTTTTCAAAATTACATTGTGTACGACCTCGCGCTCGCCATGGCGTGGGCCGCCTCGCCCGTCGACGTGCCGTCGTACGTCAACAGCTACGTGACGTCGCGCTACCACAGCAGCGATGCCAACGCTCTTGCTGCGTGGACACTATTGTCCTCATCGGTCTACAACGTAACGAAAGAGTATGGCGGCGTCACCAAGAGCATCGTGACGCGCCGGCCGCATTGGCACCTCGACGCCTCGACGTTCATGCCGTCCAACATCAGCTACGACCACGGCGCTGTCATCCGGGCGTGGCAGAGCCTGCTTCGTGCCGCAGACTCGGCACCGGCCCTCGCCACCACCGACACGTACCTGCACGACGTCGTCGACGTGACACGTCAAGCACTCAGCGACGCCATCTTGATCGACTACAAGCATCTTCGCGCGGTCTTTCGTGCCGGCAGCGCGTCGTCGAGCGAGGTAGCTTTGCCGATTGCAAACGTGCGGTTGATGATGATGGTGGATAGGTCTACGCGATCGCCCAGCGCATCTTGGACCGGATCGTAGGCATGGAGCGGGTGCTCGCTTCCCACCACGACTTTCTCCTTGGCCGCTGGCTCTTTGACGCCAAGGACCTCGCCGGGAGCAACACCGACCTTGCGTTGTACTACGAGTACGAAGCCCGCAATCAGGTGACGCGCTGGGGTGACAGCAACGGCAACACACTTGGCGACTATGCGACCAAGCAGTGGGCGGGTCTTGTCGGCAGCTACTACCTCGTCCGCTGGCGCATCTGGCTCAACGAAGTGTGCAGTGCGTACGAGGCCAAGCGGCCGGTCGACGAGAAGGCGACCAAGGCGGCCATGGAAGCCTTCGAGCTTGGGTGGCAGACCGAAATCATCTCGTACCCGATCGACGCCCACGGCGACACGCTCGCCATCGCCAAGGCTCTCTTGCAAGAGTTCGTTGGCCCGGCGCCGGTCTATGATATGGGCGTTGGGTTTTTGCCTGCCCTTGCGCATTAGGTTGTCATGATAACCTTAGTCGATTGTTTCTACTGTAGTAGTAGGCAACTTGACCAACCCGACACTTGAATTTGTGTGCAGTCGCTGGCCGCCGAGTTCGAACGAGGAGAGTGCAAACCATGCACTGTACTGGATGCGAGATACACTGTATCGATACAGACACTGGATTGAAGAAGGAATGCCATGGCAGTTACAAAACGAGAGAAAGGATATGACGTGGCGCGACGAGAGCACATTACGGAAGCACCGTGAATGCGTCGAGCGGCTTGGCCATGTTGTCGTGGGCGACCCATAGCACTTGCATGTTGGTGCGCGTGGCGATGATGCGCGACGTGCCGTAAATGTCCCCTTCGGCAAAGGCCGACCACTGCGGCACGGACGAGACGCGACGCCCGCCGTGGCCACGGCCGCCCGCGCCCGTCGTGACGTACACAATGCCCTTGGTCTTGTCGACCTTGTTCTTGAAGACGAGGTGCGTGCGCTCGTACGCGTGGCAGTGACCGGCAAAGACGACGTTGACTTTGAACTTGCTGCAGACGTCTTCGAGCTTGGCTTGAAGGCCGCAGTGGGGTTCGGACGACGCCTTCTTGTACTTGCCTGCCCAACACGTCTCGACGTTGCTGATCTCGAACGGTGTCGACCCGCACACGCACTGGTGGTCGTCAAACGTGTTGTAGAACGGGTTGTGCTTGATGACAATCACATACGGCGTCTTGGTTCGGTCGACGGCCGCCAAGTCCTTTTGGAGCCACTCCAACTGCTGGTTGCGCTCGGCGAGCCAGCCTTTGCTGCCGACGCTCCCGCTTTGCGATCCCACGTAATCGTCGAGGAAGACTGCGTGGACAAGACCGACGTTGATCGCATAGTACGTCCGGAACGCCGCCTTGTTGGTCTCAGAGATCGGACCGGGCACGCGCCGCAGGTACGCCTTGTACTTTTCACCGCCGACCGTCACTTCGTGATTGCCATTGATCCCTGTCGTCGGCAGTGTCGAGAGCGTCGGCACTTGCAAGTCGAACCACTTGTCCCACTTGTCTTGCTTCCCGTTGGCGTACGTCCAGTCGCCGGCGACGAGAATCGCTTGCGTTTTGTGGCCGTTGACCGGTGTGCGGAAGCTGCGGAGACTTCGGTCGTTGAAGTCCATGTCGCCGACGATACCGAGCACCGTCGGCGCTGCACTATCGCCGGGCGCCGGTGGAGCCACAAACGACGCCTGGAACGACCCGATCGAGTACGGATATGTCTTGCGAGGCGTGAGCTTGCAGAGGTCGGCTGTGTGCAAATGGGGCGACTTGTAGTTCCCGTCCGAGTATGTCGTGGCGGTCGACGTCGCCACTTGGTTGTCTCCAAACTTGACCGAGAAGGGCTGGGCTTGGCTACTCGCAAAGGACACCGAGATGCCGTAGGGGCAGCTCGCAGCAAACCCCAAGTGGACTTGAGTCACCGCGTCAGCAGCCAGCGTCGACGAGAGCGCCGAGAGGCAAAAGGAGAAGAAGGGTAGCGTGATGCGAACCATGGCAGGCGAATTGAACAATGATCAACACGCTCGCGCCCGAGAGCAAGTTGGAGCGAATCGCAACGCAACCTGTAGCAAAAACAGGATGCCCTTCGATCTTCACCAGATATCAGATGTCTGGTGCAACAGCTTGATCCGCCAACCGACGTTTTGGCAACAGAATTGCCATTCGACATGGCAAACGCTCATGCGCTTCGACAAAACAAGGAGGTACGAGGCACGGAGAGCAAGCTATCGACGGCAGCTTTCGACGTCAACTACCTCTCGGGTCTCAAGCGCCGCGAGTTTCAAGCTCGTGTCTCTTGCGCACTTGAGCGTAGAGTCGGCGCTGAGCGAATCATCTAGGGGGTCCGAATGCCACAAGCCGTGAAAGCCGTTGATGTTCGAACGCCTGCACGAATAAACGAGCCGAACTGAGACACGCTTCGAGTCCACCTCTTGAGTCCGCAAAGACCACGGTATGACAGTGTGTTCCATGCGCTGCAGCCATTGCAACGACCAATGCGTCACGGTAATCGCGCGATGCAAGAACAACCGGGCAGTAGCGTCGAGCTTCGAAGTCGACTATTGCAACGAGCACGGCAACGTAGTTGCGCTAAGTGTACACAAAGCCGTGGGATCGACATTCTCACTTCCGACACCGCAGAGAAACATTAGTCGGGCGCGTTGTGGGACTGGCTGATCACGATTAGCGTCGTTGCGCAATTCAGCTACTGCCATCCATAGGCAGCGCACTGCACCGTAAAGACCTCGTGCATTGAAGGACAACCGGACATT
>NW_008246087.1:354465-374104 GCF_000281045.1 Saprolegnia diclina VS20 | reverse complement strand
CGGCGACATCAAGGCCCTCAAGGGCAACCTTGAGGAGGCGCGTCAAGCGGCTTTGGCCGGCGCCTCGGAGCACGAAGCGGTCGTCAAGGCGCTCCATGTTGACCATGAGAAGGCGCTGGCCGCCAAGGGTGCTGAGTTTCGAGACAAGTACGAAGATGCTGTACGCGGCCGCTGTGTGGTATGCCCAGCTTGCAGCGACGTCGACGAATCGAGTGAGTGGACCGTCTTTGGTGGGCCGCTTCTCGAAGACACGGACTTTGACAGCGACATGGAGGTGGTTCTTGGTGAACCACCGGCTCCGCCAGACCTGGTCGCCGCCGCAGAGCTCGAAGCAGAACGCAAGGCTTACGAGGCGCTCAAAGCGCAAGCCGACGACGCAGCTGCCCGCGCCGCATCGAACGAGCTGCGCCTCGAGAACAAGATCTTGAAGCTCATGACGACCATCAACGATCTCTCGGCCGGTGTCAACGCGCTCTCGTCCGACAAGTCGGAGCTCGCAGCGGCGAAGGTGAAGCTCCGGGAGGAGACGACAAACCTCCTGGCGCGCGTAGCCGCTTTGGAAACGGCGCTGCAGACGCAGAAGACCGACGCCAAGACCGACATGCAGGCGCTCGAGACGCGGGCGGTCACGGCCGAAGCCGCTCAAGAAGCCAACGCGACGACGATCCGGGAGCTGCAAACCACAATCGAAGGACTCTCGACGAGCGCCCTCTTCAAGCGTACGCAAGAGCTCTCGAAACAAATCCGGGACCTCGAGACACAGCTGCACCGACTTGGGTACTAGCGACTAACTCTTCTTGAATACTACATATTTTGCATATCCATCGACTTGGCTACTGGAACGACTAAGAGCTTAGTTCATCTGGTAGGACAGGATAAAATAGGATAAAACAGGATAGAAGGGTTGATATGATTAGCATCGGGTAGGTGTATTAGCATATAAGTGCTATCAATCTATGCTACGTTGGCAACTCGAACAATGATTACCGGAGCTGTATTGGGGCCAGGGTTATTCTATTCCTTTGGTGTAATCGGCAGAGGGGTCGACGCCTTGGGCGATGGTTCCACGATCGTGATCTTCTTGGCGCGGCCCTTGATGCCCATGGACAAGTGTGTGAACTCCCATGCACCACTGGCCGTGTTGGGGCGCGTCGCCTGGACAAACATGGTGCCTTCCCCTAACCCTCCTAGTCGGTAACCGAACCAACGACGTAGCGTCTAACAGCTACCTTTGGGGCCCTTGCACACCGACTCAAACTTGGCGGACGTGTCCGAGATCGCGCCCACGTAAGTGTTTTTGTTGGTCTTGATCGGGTGACCTAAAAAGTCCTTGACCTTGGGCACTTGGTTCACGCGGTCGAGCCCCATCTAGGACCAATTCGCATGCATACTAGCCCAGCCTCGAGCGTACCTGGATGATGTACGCGGGTCGGTTCTTGAGAATGCGCAGCATCACATAGCCGGCCGTGCACCCGACGCCAAAGCACAGAAGCGCCTACGCCACATTAATCGCGCGCCATTCCGTCGGCGTGTACCGGCAGCGCCAGCTTGGAGATGAGCGCCTTGAGCTCGTCTTTGCGCTGCTCCTTTACTTCGGCGTCTTGGGCGTCGGTCAAGACAACAGTGGGCTGCGGTTTCAGGAGCGAGACGACGCTGCCATCGGCCTGGATCAAGTCGAGGCGCTGGAGCGCGTACTTGCCGTTCTCATCCTTCGCACTTGCGTCGGCCGTGTAGTGCACGACTGTCTTCCCGCTACAACATGCATGCATATATGTATGTATCCTTGTCGGGCGTTCGTACCGCTCGCCTTCGAGGCCAATCGTGCCCGAGTAGATCGTCGCGCCTTCGGGCACCGCGTCCTGCCGTCGTGTCCTTAGAGTCCGCATTGCAGGAAGACGCATGTACGTACCGGCAGCATCTCGACCTTGGTGGGCAGTCCCGTGATGTCAATGACCACCTTGTTGCGGATCGCCGTGTGCTTGGCTTGGAGAAACACCAACGTTTCCTGCACAGAGATGGTCGCATGCAAGGTGAATGGACAGCGCACGCACCGTCGAGTCGTCTTCGTTCATGCTCTTGTAGAACGATGTGCCCACCAGCAGCGTCGCGGCCGTGATCATGTAGAAGCCAATGTCCCGCACGTACGGGTCGAGGCCGGCCGACTGTTCGACCGCCGCCTCTTTGGCGACCGGCGCCGCTGCCTTTTTGGAGCGCTTGGCACTGAAGAAGCGTAGCTGCCCATACGCGGGCTTGGGCTTGAGGCCATGGGCCGCAGCGAGCGTCGTCCGGGTCCCGGCCAGCAAGCGCGTCGTGCGTAGCATCCTTCGGCAAATCTCGGGGCAAACTTACGTGAACACGAATTGAAAACTTAGCAGAAGGGGTATAAAGTGAATAAAAATACATTAACTATAATGCTGCATAATTCCTTTATCTTGATTAAAGTATGCAAATATGAAAAGACCTCATTATTAATACGCGGCACCCTCGCGCATGGTCTCTTGGCCAGTCAAAAGGCCCGAGCCAACGCTTCGGGCGCTCAGTTTTGAATTTGCAGTTTAGTCGAAAGTTAGTCGAAGTGGATAGTCGACGCCGCCATGCTTTTGTCAGGAAGTCACAACACCTCTATTTGCGACTTCTGTTACTTGCGTGGGAAAGGAACGCTTGGCTCTCTCTGGCCCCTCGTTCTGAGGGACCTCTTGAGCCGCCTGGGATTGATGAGAGTGGAGAAGCGGGGTTACCTTCCTGGTAGCCTACTCCTGCGCCTCCTAGATCAGCACCATACATTCTCGATTGAAAAAACGACTAGAGTCTTAGTAGCAGCACGTATACTATGATGCGCGGATGCACTCCATATCACGCATCACTATCACTTGTGCTCAAAGCAACGCGACCTCTCAAAAGCACATATTGGATGTCTTGCCGTGATCCAACGTGCCGTCGATGTGGTCACATCCTTCTTGAACCTCTCAATTGAACTCGACTAACTAAAGGACAGAGCGTAAACTAATACCTACGACTACGTACTTATTGCAGCAACCTCTCAAGATTCGAAAGCTTGGACGCAGGAAGGGTCGATACGCGCATAACATGGCGATGGACTTGATGAGCTCGGCGCATCGCGCAAGCCCGGGAAGACGGGGTCGCTCGCATGGGGTGCTAGTAGGCAGAGGCTTCCACGAGCCCTGCGTCCGAGCCTAGCTGTCCGTGCCAGAAGCTACGGGGCAGCCAGGCCCATCAGAGGAGGTATCTAGCGAGGTTGGTGTCGCTTCGGGTGCGATCTTGTGAGGCGTCACATTCGACAATTCCTTGCCCATCGATATCATGAACGTACGTCGGATGGAGCGCTTGGCGCGTGATGCAACCCTCCATGTAGAAGCGCGAGATGCTGCAAGAGGTGCTGCCCAAGGCCGGCCTTGTCTACTCGGAGCGCGGCAACTTGACTGAAGTGCTGTGCAAGCCCAAGATCATGCCCATCAAGTCGCTCACGCTCCTCCAGCTCGAAGAGCTCGAGAAGCAAGCCCGCAAAAAGGTCGTCAAAGACTACGACTAGCGCAATCATCATCAACTGCTTGTGTTGGGTTACATGCCACCGCCAAACATGTTCATGAGCGAGCTCAGCGCCGACTGCGGCGGCTGCACGCCATAGTACTTCTGCGCAATGATGCTCATAAACTAGAGCCACACGCATATGAGGATCGACAGCAATCGAGGAGGTCGACGTACGTTGCGGAAGGAAGGGTCGCGCGACAGCGCGTACGCGTAGCGTTCCTGAAGCAGCTGAAAGAGCGGAAGGGCATCGCGCTACCATACAACGCTGTGGTCCCTTCCCTGTCCAACGTCAGAGACGTCGTAGTACCTCGAGCGTGCGCAGGATAAACTTGACGCAGTTGATCAGCGGCGTGTCCAGCGGGCGGGCCGCAAGGAACTCGGTCAAGACGACGTTGGCATCGCGGAGGTTCTCCAAGCAAATTAGCCTGGACATCATAGATGAGGGAGGCAGACAAACAAAGAGGTGACGTACTGCAAGACGGCGCGCGCAACAAAGAGGTCGGCCTCGCTGGCGTAGCCTGTGGCCGCGTGCGCCATGAGCATCTGGCTCATCTCGCGGGGCTGCTCGGCGTGCAAAAAGTGGTTGTTTGCGTTCGTGTAGTCCGTCGCGACCGTGTAGACACGCGCGAGCCAGAGCTGGAGCTCGGCGTCGCCGCGCTGGCGGCTACCATGCGCCTTGGACCACTTGACGGCCTGCTTGAGGAACTCCGAATGGTCCTTGGTCGCGGTTGCGCTAAAGGCTTCCGAGATGGCCTGCACGCGCGCCTTGTTGGTTGCATCGACTGCAAACTTTTGGGCCATGTACAAGTCGATCATGAGGCAGCCCATCTCGCGCGCGGCCGTAAACTGATCGTGCTTGGCGAGCTGGACCGCCGCCGTGTGCGCGAGGTCAATGGCCCGCATGTGGTCGCCCGCGGCCGCGTACCGGCTGTAGAGCGTCTTGTACATCTGCAGCGCTCCATAGAAGTCCCCTTGCTTCAGGCGCTCTTCGAGCTTCTCGGCCACGCTGGCCGCCCCACGAGCGCTCTTGATTTGACGGACCATCGTCGTTCACAAAATAATATCGTGCTCCAAGCCCCAGGTATCCGGATGTCCGGATATCCCAGCCAAACCCAACACCACCTCTGACCTGCGGCCGACTTGCGGGCCGTCCCATCGAGTAAGGTGCCGAGTGAGCACACCTAACGAGAAGACTACTCAATGGACCGACAGCATGTTCGCGTCAAGCTGACTACCGTGCGTGAGTGTTCTAGACTCTTCGGTGGTCTGAACCAATGGCATCGTCGCAATCGTATCTTGAACAGTCACGTCCATGGACTCCGGAGTGAACGTGGCAGGCCCATGTCTTGGCAGTTGTGTCCTGGACAGCTCGTCCGCTCGTCCGCGAGCTCTAACTGCACTGCAGTGAGTACGGTAGAGACACGCCAAACTGGTCTGTCGCTGGGGTAGGGATGAACGTCGACCTGTCTTGAGAGAAAAGCCGTTCTTTGATGGCATCGCACGCCGCGCGCCACACGCGATCTACAAGACCGCATTGTAGCAATAGATTTGTCTCTCGCACACGTACGACTGCCATGTTGACTTGTTCTTCCTCCTCGGGTTCGTCGGGCGAAAGCCGCCATTTGGTCGACCGCTTGCGCGCCGTCGGCCTCGACAAGTACATTGAGCTCCCTCAAATCGCCGTCATGGGCGACACGTCGAGCGGCAAGTCGTCGGTGCTCTCGGCCATCTCGGGCATTTCGTTTCCGTCCTCGGACGTGCTCACGACGCGGTGCCCGACGCAACTCATTCTGACGCACGCATCGAATTTTGCCGGCAGCGTGCGCCTCTTGCGGTACCAGTCCAGCGCGTCTGACACGTCGCCCAAGAAGATTGAGACGCTCGACCAAGTCACGGCAGCGATCGAAGAGTTTACGCAGCTCCTCGTTGACGAGGGCCAAGTCATTTCCGACGATGCGATTGAGATCAAGCTCCAAGGCCCCGACTTTCCCAACTTGACGCTCACGGACCTCCCGGGCCTCGTGCGCACCGTGCGCGACGACGAAGACCCGGCCATGATTGGCCGCGTCCGCGCGCTTGTGGACCGGTACCTGGTGCAGACGCGGACGATCATTCTTGCTGTCGTGCCGGCGAACGTCGACATGCACAACACTGAGATCCTCCAGGCGGCCGAGGCGGCCGATCCGGACGGCACGCGCACGATTTCCATCATTACGAAGCCCGATCTCATTGACGACGGCGCCGAGCAGAGCGTGAAGGAGCTCCTCTTGAACACGACCAAGAAGCGCCGACTCGGGTACCATATGGTCAAGTGCCGCGGCCAGCGCGCGCTCTCGTCGGGCGTCACGATTGCCAAAGGCCGCGAAGACGAAGCTGCGTTTTTCAAGACACACCCGGTGTGGCGCAACGTGGACCCGGGCCTCGTTGGTACGGAGAAGCTCGCGGCCAAGCTCTCGGCGCTCTTGGTCGAGGCGATTGCGAGCGCAATGCCAGCGGTCTTTACCGAGATTGACGCGCAGATGAAGGCCTGCGTTTTAGGGTTGCGCGCGATGGGCGATGCGATGACGACGCCGAGTGCGCGCCGTGCGCACTACATGCGCCACGTCGGCCTCGTCACGAATCGGCTCGCGGGCGCGGCCAACGGCGACTATGACGACGGCGCGTTTTTCGACACAACGTCGGCGGCCTCTGCAGTCGACAACCGTCTCCGCGCGCAGCTCTGCGTGCTCGACGCAACGTTTCAGCAAGAAATCGCGGCACTCTCGGTGGTGACGACGACCAACGTTGACCGATCCAACGAGATGCCCGCTGTCGGCGACTACGTCGAAGTCGACGCCAAGAACCAAGACAAGTGGGTGGTCGAGCGCGTCACGGCACTCAATGGCCGCTCGATCATGTCGGCCGTGTCGTCGCCAAGTGCGTGGACCAACTCCTGGCGGTTCATTCCGACCCAAGACATTTCCGAGCTCAAGCAACTACTGCGGGAGAACCGCGGAAATGAGCTCCCGCTCTTTGTCTCGAGTGCGATGTTTGGCAACATTGTGCGCGAGCGCTACGTGAGCAAGTGGCGCGCGCCCATGCTGACGCTCTTCCGGGCGTACGAGATGCTACTGGAAGGCGTGGCCGCGCGCGTCGTCTCGTCGACCCAGGCTAACCCGCGGGTGCAGTCGCACCTTTTGCGTGTCGTCAAGGACGTGCTCTCCGACTTGTCGGAGACGGCCGAGCTCGAGCTCGAGAAGGTCTTGGCCACCGAGACCCGCCCGTATACGCTCAACGACGATCTCTACGACAGCCTCCAGGAGCGCCGCATGCAAGCACTGCAGGACGGTTTGAGCGCGCTCTCGGCCGGCGACGAGACGGCCAACGTCTCTGTCGGCGCGGTCCGAGCCCTCATGCAGGCGCACGGCGGCACGTGCAATGAAAACGCGCAGGCGCTCGACTTGCACATGGCGATTGCGTCGTATGTCGACGTGGCCAAGACGCGGTTTATAGACGCGATCCCAATGCGCCTCAACTCGTGCTTTGTCGAGCCATTCGTCGACGAGGTTGGTCGTCGCCTTGAGGCGACGGACGAGACGCTCGCGAGCCTCGTGGTCGACAGCGTGGTCGACACGGCGGCGCGCGAGAAGCTCGAGGCGCAGCTCGCGTCGCTCAAGAAGGCCAAGGCCGAGATTGTCGCGCCAACCTCCTTGTAGGTCGCCTTGAGACACTGCTTACTTCAGGTATCTCGATCCACTTTGGAGCAATAATCTCTCTCAATACATAACGCGAAACAAGGTCGCATTGCTGGTGCGTGGCGGACCGAGGTACGCGTGGTCGGTCGGCTGGCAGGGCGGTGGGCACCGAGCACGCATGCTAGTCGGAAGCAAAGTGAGAGGTGCAATGCCTAGCGGTTTGTAGCCGCGTCTCGCTCGACGCGAATACGCAGCGAAGCACAAGGGCGAGGACGGGAGGCTAGGACATGGTGGGTGTATTGATTGGTGTGTACTATATCGGCGGCGGAGAGCTCTAGTTTAGACTTGGTAGCCCCGCTTCTGCGCGCCCGCGAGCTTGTCGACAATGTCCCCAATGACCGGGAGGTTGAGGACCGTGCCGAGGACGGGCGTTTGCCGGAGAAAGGCGACGGCGACGGGAAAGAACGAGCCAAAGAGGTTGAGGAAGCCAAAGGTCTGCACGCACATGCCAATGATCGGGTACCGGATCATGACGAGGAAGATGCCACCGAGGAAGCAGACGATGCCACGCCAGCGGTCCTTGCGCGTAAAGAACTTGATGGTGCGCGAGAGGCCGATGGTCATGGCGAGGCCCGAGAGGAAGAGCACGTCGCCGATCGCGAGGAGCGCAGCGTCGAAGAAGAGCATGACGCCGAGGAAGAGGAAGAGGAAGCCGACGCCCAGGAGGAGCGTCCCGATCTTGCGGTTGTCGTCCATCATGCTGCTGCTGCTTGTCGACGCCGTAGGAAACCCTATGGCAATAGAATACAAGCCCGAGCAGCAGACTTGATGTTTGTATGCATGGGCTTTTTATATGTAAACCTTCGTCATTGGCTTAAATACAATACTTTTGGCCAATCAGCGTGAAACAACTCATACATTCGCCATGCCTGTCGCTCGACACCTGTCGTCCCGCAAGCCACAGGAAGGTGAGCCCAAGTCCAAGACGCTACGCTACAAATGCACAGCGAGGACTCTATAATGTAGTCGTAGCAAGGTGCGAGGAAAAGCTACGTTAAATACAAACACGTTGCATGCTCCTTAATGTCGTTGGAGAGCGTTCACCTAACCCTTACCTAACCCCACCGCGTGGAGAGGTAGAGATCTGCGGACGGTGGAGGCTATATCATGAAGCAAAGAGTCATTCACTACACTGGTCTAATACTGCATTAGAGACTTGCAGTGTGTTTGGGCGACGCAAAGGTCTGGTATCCGTCCGTCGACATGTCGGTGCGCTGGCGCATATTGGAGAGTTCAGGGTATTTGGCTTCGAGCTTTGTCCAGGACGGAGCGTCGCCAAGGTCCAAGTGCGGCTTCAAATACGCGCCCGTGACGTCAGCAATGACTTCAAGTACATATGTCACATCGATCTTGCCGGCGGCTCGGGCGAGTTGGCTGATTTTCTATATCAGAGATTCTCATGAGCTATACTGGCGCAGAGATGTCGAGTGTACCGGCGAGAAGAGCCCGAGGTCCGAAAAGTTGTTGTGGCGCGAGTCTTTGATCGAATAGAGCTGCGTGTCGGGGTGCGTGGCCGCCGACACATTCTTCGAGAGCGTCTCCATGTGCGTCGTCCAGTTGACCCACTGCTCCGAGATCAGATGAAACACCGGAAGACGCGGGCCCTCGAGCACCACGTCCTTATCAAGCGGTGCCATCCATACGTCCATAGCCACAACCGCTTTGACGCGGTCGTCCCGGGTCGCCCTAACCATATTCATGAGGGTTTGCTGCATGGATACATGGTTCGGGAGCATACGCCGTCATGACGGTCGCCCCACCAAACGAGTGGCCCACGAGACCGATCCCGTCGAGGTTGAGCTTTTGGTAAAAGACACTGGTTGAATCGGCTTGCACCATCTCTACAGCGTTGATCATGCTCTGCACGTTGGCCACACGTTGCTGCAGTTGGCTGTTGCGGATCTTGTACTCGACATTGTCCCAGTCCTTTGCGGCCTCGGGCGGGAGCGGGTGGTAGTAGTCGTACTACACGAAGAACCCTTGAATGAGCATTGTAGTCGACATATACGGTGCTTGTTACCGTCACACGTCCGGTCGAATCAACAAGTCGATTCACGGATGATGACCCGTCGTTGTGGTTGAGTGCAAACACAACATAGCCTAGAAGACGCGGTATAGCAGCCAATTCGCTTCTTCATCAAGAAACAGAAACGAGTGTGGTACCTTGGCTCGCGAGTTGCTCGTGGAGCACGGCGTACATCTCGAGGGTCCCGCCGAGCCCGTGGCTAAAGACAATAACCGGCCACCCGTTTGCGGACGGCGGCGGGAGCAGCGGGACATCCACGACTGCATGCAGCCAGGCGTTCTTGAAGTGTGAGAAAATGAACGCCGGGATCTTGGCAAAGATACTCAGCCCGATGGCCAAGTGCTTGCCGTGGTGCAAGTACGGGAGGAAGACGCGCTTGCTGCTCGACGTTGTGGGTGCCGGCGACGGGTAGAAGATGCGGACGTCGAGGTCTTCGAGGCGCTCGGTGACGCAGCCAACGTTGAGGTAGGTAGAAGTGATTTTGGGAAAGGCGGGCAGCGGAAAGAGGTAGACGCCAAGCGCTAGGCAGACCCACAAGAGCGCTTGGGCAATGACGATGTACTTGACCGAGAACGACCCAAAGAGGAGGACTGTGTTGAGGATCATGAGCGCGTAGCCAGGTACAAGGACGCCGCGCGCCACGTGGAATGCAAGGACGCCAACGAGGACGACGGTGATGATGTACCGGCCGACCTCGGCCGCCGACTCGACTTGTGCGAGCACCGACTGGGCTGCTGTGAGGACGACAAGACCGACCTCGATCGCTCGGACGTGCTCCATGAGACTCTGTGTGATCACGTGGCGGACCAAATGGAAACTGACGCTACAGCACACCGTGGCCGTCCCGCTGTTTAGTACTTGGCGCCGTCGAACAAATCGCCCGAGAGTCCGTTGGGATGTCATCATCATACACTATTTTCGTTCAAATTGCACTTTCCGCCTCTCGACGCAGCATTCACCATGGCAATGACCGCCACCGTGGCGCTTCCGCTACGGCTTGTACGTACGTTAGCACGGCACTATGGCAATGGCATTTGTCGTCCATGGCAAGCCTTGAAAAATAACCAGGCTAAAATCACGCAAGGATACAGGCGCGGACTTCGGCAGCTCTCAGAGTCCTGGCTTTGCATCCGTGGTATGGCAGCGCATCCGTTCTCGTGTACGTTCTACAGCCTTAAGTAGACTCCAATACGTAGGTGTTGTGGTGTTGAACGTCTCGATGTTTCTCAGGCATTGGCGCATCGAACGCACGAACGCTCGACGCGGAGACGTTGGCGTTTAACACTAAATGGAACGATCCAAAATGGCGTCACCGTAAATGCTGTTATCACACACGAATTCTTCTCCAAGCTACTACTATTTCGAAATGTATCAAATAGTGTAAGATAAAATGGTGTGTATTTGCAGGAGGCGTTGGTGCAAAACGATTGGCAACCAACCACCGGGAAGTAAATTCGACTGGAACCACGGCTTTAGATGGCTCAAAACCCAATTTTACATTGAGATCATGTCCTTCCGTGGCGGTCGAGGCGGTGCCCGCGGTGGCGGTGGTGCGCGTGGCGGTGGTCGTGGCTTCGGCGGTCGCGGCGGTGGCCGTGGCTTCGGCGGCGGCCGTGGCGGCTACGACGAAGGCCCTCCGGCGACGGTCGTCGAGCTCGGTATCTTCATCCACGCGTGCGAAGACGAAATGGTCTACAAGTCGACGAACGACAAGGTCCCGTACTTCAACGCCGGCACGTACCTCGAGAACAAGACCAAGATTGGCAAGGTCGACGAAATCCTCGGCGCGATCAACGACGTCATGTTCACGGTCAAGCCCGATGCCGGTGTCTCGGCCAAGTCGTTCAAGGCCGGCGACAAAGTGTACATTAGCCCCGACAAATTGCTCCCGCTCTCGCGGTTCACCGACCAGGGCAAGCCCTCGGGCGGCCGTGGTGCGGCTGGCGGTCGCGGTGGCCGTGGCGCTGGTGGTCGCGGCGGTGGTCGTGGCGGTGGCCGTGGCGGCAGCTTCGGCGGTGGTCGCGGCGGCGGTCGTGGCTTCGGCGGCGGTCGCGGCGGTGGTGGTCGTGGCTTCAGCGGCGGTCGTGGCGGTGGCCGTGGCGGCGGTCGCGGTGGTCGATTCTAAAGTTACGCTCTTCGAACATCGATATCTATATATAAAAAGTAGCGTATTGTGTATTAAAATGACCAATAGAAGATTGATAGGACACCGATAGACGCTTTGCGCTACCTTTTACATGCCTCCTCGTTCGTCTTCTCCGCATCCTACCTTGACCTCTTGGCTTTTGGAGCTTCCCATAAGATCTTAGTGGCCCAGTCAAGCGGCGGGTCCGGTAACCGACAGATCGCTACGTTGAGATTGCCGGCCCGAAAAGGCGCAAGAAACCATGTCAAGTCGTCTCACGCTCGCGGTACATTGCCATCCTTGCGGAACGACGTGCTGGCTCACGCTCATGCCGCTGCTAGTATGGTGCGTGTGTGGCCGTTGGAAGTATGGCTGGCTACGTCACCACGGGCAGCGCCGCCAACCTCTCTGGTGCGTACGCTTCCCAGCGTTGTCGCGGCGACGCGGTGTAGGCATTGGCGCTGGAGGCCTCCTTCTATGGTGTGGCTACTCGAGCCACGAAGAGGCCAAGAAGCGGCCACCGTCCAAGATTTGGTTCCAGCTCGCGCTTCTCGTCACGCTCGGACTTGTTCTCCTGAGCTTGCGCACAGTCGTCGAGACAAACGACGTCGCCCACGGCGGGCTCATCGCCGGCACGGCTGTTGTCATGTCGACGCTCTACACATTGCACCTGCTCGAGGATCGCGACGCGTCTAGCCCCAAGGCCACATCAGCGCAACAGCAGTGGTCGTACTAACGTTAGGGAATCATAATCGTTGCGGTGCTTCAAGCTGTCGTGTAATCGCACGTTGACAACTGATTTGCAGGCGTCAGTGTCCCAGCACCCACGCATCCCACACTCGGACGTGCGGTGACGCTTGACGCCAAGGGCAACGCAAGAGCCTCATCACTCTCCAGCACTATCTTCTCGTACCGATCGGCTTCAATGAGCTCTGGGCTGGGCCTTGGCACAGGCAGGCAGCAGCTTCACTGTTTGTGGCTTCGTGGCAGCTTTCGGCCCTTTTCTCAGGCCTCAGGATATCCGAAAATCCGAATCTCAGCGTTCGATCAGGACCAGCGCGGGTTGCCTCACACGTCATTTCCGCTTTCTTTGCCCTTCGAAGCATGTACGATTTTTGCCTCACTCTTCCCGTAAGCCCCATGCGAAGACGAGGACGAGGAAGCTTATGCTCCATGTGCTAGTATGGCGGCGCCATCGCCCTTGGCGGCCTCGTCGGCTACGTCAACTCGGGCAGCGTCATCTCGCTCACGGGTAGGCACGTGCCATGGCGACCGTCGCTCATGCTCTTTTGCGCTATTAGCGGGCTTGGGCGCCGGCTCGCTCCTCCTCCTCTTTGGCACGGCCAGCTACCAGGAATACCAGCAGAGCCCGAAGATCTCGAAGCTCTGGTCGGGCCTCTCGCTCGGTGTCTCGTCGGTCTTGACGGTCGTCATGGGCCTCCGCTACAAGGAGACGAACAGCCTCTTCCCGGCGGGTGTCGTCGCCGGTACGTCCGCAGCCATGTCGGCCTTCTACCTGTACAAGCTCGCGAGCAACGACAAGGCCAGCTACAACAAGAAGAAGTAATTGTTGTTGTAATCCACCGATGCTGCGTTCAATCGAGCGTCTTTTCATGAGGCTACATGCGTCGGAGGCGGGGCGTGGCAGGGGTTAGGAGGTGTGGGCCCTGACTGCGCTTGGCAGGCGCGGTCGCACGGTACTGAACGGCGTACTGCACGGCGTCTTGGAGCGCTTTGAGCAGCCAGTCGCGCTGGAGGGTGTTGGGGAGGCGCAGGTCGAGCGTCCGGTCGTCCGTGACAAGGCTCAAGCAACGCGACGCATCCAAGTCGGCGTGCTTGCGCGCGGCGCGCTTGAAGACGGGCGTGACGTGGCCCACTTCAATGGCCTTGACGCCGTGGAGCGGCAAGAACGAGCTCGACCGGTCGCCTTGCTTGGACTGCCAGTAGAGCACGCATGGGTGCGTCTCGTCGTAGTAGAGCTTGGTCTCGTGGGGCTTGCCGCGGCGTCCATACTTCATGATCGTCAGCTCGTTGATGATGCCTTTTGCCAGCTGCAGCGTTGTTGCTTGCTTGGCTTTGGCTTCAATCACATGCTTCTGGGCCTTGGCCTTGGCGTCGAGGTCGTCTTGGACTTGCACGGACAAGTGGCTCAGCTGCGGAAACAAGTCTTCCTTTGTCAAGCTATCGGATCAGGCGTCAGAACACGACTCGCAGGACGTCCAGCATACTCTTTCTGCGTATAGTGTGAGAGCATGTCACGGAGGCGGGACTTGGCCCACGGCAGTTCGTGCATGACGCCCTTGACGTAGCGCAGCTGCCGCAACATGATGGCGTTCTGTTGCGGCCCGAGTTCGAGCACGGGAGTGGGCACGGCTGCCGCGTTGGGGTGGAACGAAAAGAGACTAAAGTTGAGCGGCTTCCACTTGCGCGCAATCTTGATACCGAGCCGCGACGGCGCGTCGCCGGACGATCTCGCCGACTTGGTATTCGACGATTTCTTTGCTTTGACCAAAACGAGCTGGTTAGCGCACCCGTGCTTGCCCGGGCTCATGCTCACTTTGCCTACACGCACATCGTTTCGCGTCCTTCTGCAAGCGGCCGTGTACCCGGGCTGCTCTTGCACGACACTAATGTCAGCGACTTGCGGCGTACGCTGGACCGGCGGCGCGTCGGCGCGTTCGACGTGCTGCTCGTCGAGGGTCGGCGGGTCGCGGTCGGTGACGGCGCGCGTAGCGCCTCTTCTTTGCCCGCTTTCAAAGCGATCGGCTCGAGCGCCGGTGGATTCTCGTCTGCGACATCGATTTCCGGCTTTTCTTCGCCGAGCTCTTCGACTTGATTCGAGTTTTCGGACTCGGCCTTCTTGTCGGTCTCAGCGCGGCGCCGGTCCATCTCGACAGAGCGGATCGTATCGTGGAGTGCGGCCATCGTTAGCTGTGTCTGCTCGCGCTCGGCAACGTCCTTGAGCAAAAGATGCTTGAGCTTAGCCCGCAGCTTGGCGTCCCACTCGACGCGGTCTTGGCCAAGGAGCGTGAAGAGGAGCTCGTGGAGGCCGCTGCCGGCCTTGACGCCCCGGCCCGATGGCGCCGGGAGGAGCTTGATCGCCACGGACGCGGCCTCGTTGTTGGACGCGGCCATGAGCATCATCCTCGCCGCTTCGTCGCTCGAGTTCAAATCCGCTTCTGTCGGAAATGCGCTCGGTCCTCTGCAAGATGGCGCTTGCGAAACCGTGGATCTGGCGACGGGCCAATCACAGGCGTGCTAATTCCTCGTACAGCTCTGTGATTGGCTGCTTGGAAGCCGGCGGAGGGAGGCTATAAATAGAAATACTCGGATTGCTTCCGTCGACTAATTTTAGACGCCGACTCGGCGCTAGTCGATCTCGACTAACTAGACCTCATCGGATCCAACCTCTCTCCACGCCCTATATCTCACAGGACCTCCCTTCCTCTACTACAGGAGAAGATGGCCAAGAGAGCAACGCGACCAGTCACAGACCACATGCCAACGCTCAACGTACCGTTTCAACGCCCAACGTCGCACCAAGGACACGCATTTCGGTGCGCTGGGCCTTGCGACGGTGCCGCTTGCAGCATATTCGTGAGGCAGCGAGAGAGCGGAATTGCCTCTCATCATCGGTCGCCTCACCGTTCAAGGCTGAAGCAGGAAGAAGCAAGATTGCAGTTATCGACGTCTTGGCGTTTCCGCGCCAAGTTGGTACCTCTGGCGTCATCATTAATAGTGGCTGCTCATGACCCGGACCAAGCACTTTGACGAGC
Source organism: Saprolegnia diclina VS20 (assembly GCF_000281045.1). Taxonomy (NCBI): domain Eukaryota; phylum Oomycota; class Saprolegniomycetes; order Saprolegniales; family Saprolegniaceae; genus Saprolegnia; species Saprolegnia diclina. The sequence continues at coordinate 358,894 of NW_008246087.1, read as the reverse complement.
TACAAGACCTCGTGGCGCGGACGGCCGAGCGACGGACCTTGGACGATGCGGCCTTTGCCACAGCCTACGCAAAGCTATTGCGCGCCGTGCGCCATCGACGTCGCAACTCACCGACAAAACCAAAAACCACTGCCCAGGGTATGCGAACGTCGACCGCGTGGTGGTGAATGAGCGTGCATTCATGGTGAGCGTGTAGCTTCGATCAACGACGAGCCGCGACCCGCCAAGCAGCTGTCGGACGACGAGCTCAAGGACGTGGTTCAGCGCGTCCTCGCGTCGGGCGATGCCTTCATGGACAGTGCAACCGCCGAGATGCAGCATCTCAAGGAGTTGCAGAGCCTCTACTTTAAGGAAGTGAGTCGGTGGCGCGATGACAACCACGATCTCGACGTAATCCGTCGCAGTGGGCGCGACCGCGGTAGAACGTTCCGAGTAGGCGCGCGCACACGGGCTGCAAGCATCGCTGTCGACGCTTCAAGAAGACCACTCGACCGCGCAGGACGCAGTGTACGATGCACAAGCCCGCAAACTCCAAGCAGCTCAAAGCAACCTACGCGATCTCTCGGCACAGCTGACTACACTACGCGTCGGTGCGTCCTGCAACACTGTGACTGACTAGGTGCTAGAGCACGATTATAACCGAGGAAGATGAGCTCGCGCGGTTGACACCGGCCATCGACGTAGAGTAACAAAGCAGAGCGCCAAGGCTAAATGTTTCGTGCGTCGTAGACTGCGCTTGCTGCGCAACAGGAACACGACCGCTTGAGCCGGGACACGGAGACACTGCGAGCAAGTCGGTCCTATTTCACAGCTCATCTCTCGTGTTGAGACGATGGAATAGAGCTACGGGCGCTACAAGCCGAGGAGGCGAAGCGACAGCGTATGCACGAAAAGCGCCTCCGCGAGGCCACACTTGAGCTGGAGGCAGCACAACGCGCTTGCGACAGCGTCCGCAACGAGGTGATCGGCGCACCAAAGGTCTGCTTCTCATGGCTCGTTCATGCAGCTCTCGCGGGACCAGCTGGCACTCCAAGACGTGTCAGTCGCGATGAAGCATGTTGCGAGTAGTTCGGCGAAACTTCACGCGTCGTCCAGCCTTCCGACAACCTTGTCTTCGTCTCCCAGTGTACAGTCGCATCATGCGCATTTCTCGCGCATCCCGCGTCAAGCCAAAAAAGCCAACATCAAGAAGCGGTAACACTATTAGCAGTTTTAGTCGTCGACTGCCACATCGATGGCGAGCGTCGCGGTGTTAAATGTGTACGCGGATACATGGCCTGCAAACGAGGTCGTAAAGACCGTAACCTCGTCGCTTGTCTCTACTGACCGACACGCAACGCTAGTGAACATTCCTACACCCGCTTCGATCAATGCTATCCGGTAGCATCATCGTACCAGAGCTATGGTCAAACGACGAGGTGATAAGCTCGCCGCTGGCGCTGTTCCAGATACGAAGCGAGCTGTCTTTGGAGGCTGTGACGGCGTAGGCATTCCTGTCGGATCATCTTGACCACGTGGTTTGAGGCAAAGTGAACGCACTTGTGGCGCATGTAGGCGCATGCGCTGGCGTCTTGGAGATGCCCATGCATCTCGGTCACGAGCTTGCCGGTTCGTCGGTCCCAGACGCGTCCTTCGCACCCGACGCCGTTGAAGCCTAGTAAAATTTGCTGTATGTAGGAGGTCGGGATCGAACCTTTGCTCGACGTGAGGAGGTAGTTGCCGTCGTCGCTCGCGTCAATCGAGAGCGGGAAATACACGTAGCCTTGGATGGTTTGCGCTGGCGACTTCCAGCTCCGGGTGTCCCAGAGCCGCACACAGAGGTCTTCGCCGCCCTGCGCCAAGAGTGTCTCGCACTGCGGCACCCACGTCATGCACGTCACAATGTTTTGTGACGTCGTCGTATGCTGTACGCGGGCTCGTGTCGTAACATCCCACAGACTTGTGCCCGTGTCGCGGCTACCCGAGGCCAAGTTGGACTCGGCCGCTGTAGCAACAAGAAAGATCTGAGATACCAATGGCGAGGTGGTCGGTACCGTTGATGGCAAGCGCGCTCACGGACAAGGTATGACCAGTGAACGACTGCGGCGCTGTCGGCGCGTCACTGCTGGAAAGGACGTGCTGCGATATCGTCGTGTCCCGAGAGCACGCATACAAGCTAGTGGGCATGCGTTGTCTTGCTTGGCTGAAGAATGTGCATACCTCCGCGTCTTGGGGCCAAAGGAGAGGCGATTCACCGCCTTTGCATGCGCCGACAAGGTCAAAAGCACTTTGCGCATCTGCCAGTCGAGGATCACGATGCTGCCGTCGTCCCAGGCCGTGGCGATCAGCGACGGAAAGGCCGGGCTCAAGTCGACGACCGACGTGGCCTACGCATGCAGTTAGCCATAGCGCGTTGCTGTGATATTGAACCGGAATCTCTGCGCGCTGGAGAAGCACAGCCTCGGGCTTTTCATCGACATGGGCACTGGCTTCGGCGGCTCCGTTAGTCGCCCACTGCCCCAAGTCACGGTCCTTGGACGCGCATGGCCCCATCGAATCTGGGAAATGCAATTCAGTAACCGCAATGAGCGTTTTGACCAATGGCATCGCATGAACATCGTTTTCATTTGAAAAACAGCGATGGATTGGCCAGCAGACGTTATTTATCGTGCTCTGACCAATGAAATCGTCGCTCGTACGTTGCATCGATGCCATTGGCTATAATTCGGATCGCAGACGATTTCCATTCAAACTCGGACCAAGAGAGACGCGAGCATGTCGGGACCGCAAGTGAGCCGCTCGAGCCTTCAGGTACAAGAGCGGTCGCGTCGCGCCATGCAGAATCTCAATCCACTGTCTGCTTAGCTGTACCGCGATTGCCTGCGCCTCGCCAAGCACATTGGTGGCAACGTACGTCGATGGCTTGTCCTGCGGCGCTCATGCGCAACTCACGTAGAGCCGCAAGGGCGAAGCCATCCGCACCATGCTCCGCGCCGAGTTCCGCAAGTCGATGCACGAGACGGACGAGCTCAAGATTGAAAACCTCAAGGCCAAGTACGCTTCTATCGACACATCTTGCAGGCTTCCTCACGTCGCGCAATTTAGCGCCGTCCGTGGTCTCAGCAACTACTTGGTTCTTGCCAACTCGAGGTGCGTGGCCTGCTATATACCGCCTTGTGCTAACGTGTGTACTCTTTCATAGTAAGGATGGCAAGCTCAAGCAAGCGATCAAGTCGACGGACGAGGCCTCCAACAGCGGTCCCCAGAACGCCGAGTGGAAAGAGCTCTAAATGCATTCCGTATTTTGCAGAGCGCCTGGAACAAAGATCAAACTTAGTAACGCTTCTCAACATACAGCATGTCTAGTTGTTCGCGTGGTTGCGCGTATTTCATCTTCATACTTTTAGACAGCCCTAGACCTTATTGCTTCAACAGTACACATGCTACTTGTACCGCCTTTACCTTCTCTCCACACTTCAACTGTGCATGCAACGTATGTATCTTAGTCGTCCAAATTGAAAACTAGCTCGATCGTATGTAAAAGGTGCCTTGGCGGTGGTGCAAAATCGGAGCGTCATCTTACATGGAGAGCTCCGTGTAGTCGTGCTGCGACACCTCGCGTTGCTGCTGGCGCACGGTCACGAGCGCGACGCCGATGGCGACGACGCACACAAGACCGAGCAGCACCATCGGCGACGACGACTGCATCGTCACGAGCAACTGCTCGGTGGCCGCCACGTCGTCGTCACCGGCTTCGCGCAAACTGAGGAAGCTCGAAACAGGGCACGTCGACATCTTGCCGTTGCAGTAGGTTGGGCGGTTGTACCCGACGGGCTTTTGGCACACGACAGCCTTGAGGAACTTGTCGACGCACGCCCCCTCGCCGTCGCAGAGATCTTTGCCGTCGCAGACGCCGCCGTTGGTGGTGCCGGTGCAGACCGTCGACGGCGACGCAAAGTCATCGGGCGGGCAGAAACCCATGTCACCCGTGCACGTGGCCGCCAGGATGCACGGGTTGCCCGTCGTGCCGCAGATGGTGCCGGACGGCTTGTACTTGTCGACACACTGGCCCTTGCCGTCGCAGTAATCTTGATCGTCGCACGGGTTGCCGTTGCAGGTACCGATGCACTTGGTGCTTGCGCTGGCAAACGTATCGGGCGGGCACACGCCGTTCGAGCCGCAGCAGGTTTCGGCTACATCGCATTGGTTCTTGGCGGCGCGACACACAGACCCGGAGGCTTGATACTTGTCGGCGCAGTTGCCTTTGCCGTCGCAGTAGTCTTGTGCGTCGCAAGCACCACCGGTCGACTTGCCAGAGCATGTGACCGAGGTGGACGCATAGGTGTTGGCTGGGCACTGACCCGAGGTACCCGTACACGCTTCAGCCACGTCACACTCGCCGTTGGCGATACGGCACACCTTGGTCGACGGAAAGTACTGGTCGACGCAG
>NW_008246087.1:330566-330899 GCF_000281045.1 Saprolegnia diclina VS20 | reverse complement strand
TGCCGCTGGGAAGCCCAGAGCCGAGGCCAAGCCGTCGCGCGCTTGCTTGAAGAGGAGCTGCTTCCAAGGACCCTCCGAAGAAACGGGTCAGTAATCGTCCTTCTCCAACCTGATTGGCAGGTGCACCACCTGCTGCCCTTCGCGCTCGGCGTGACGACGCAAGCTACTCGCCGCTAACGTTTTGCATACAAAGCGCAAGGTACTCGAGTTGCAGACGCCCGCTTCCGTCCCGCGTCCTGTTCCAGCTGTGCGGTATGGCCCGTACGTACATCTATGACGCTTTGTATTGGGCACATGTCCGCTCGAGCACACTTGTTTTTTGTATGCGGCGTG
>NW_008246087.1:294043-330332 GCF_000281045.1 Saprolegnia diclina VS20 | reverse complement strand
GACTCGCATCGCTTCGCCAAGGCCCCGCACCTCTGGGCGCTCGGCGTCGGCGCCGTCGTCAGCGGCGACTTCTTTGGCTGGTATGTTTACATCGCCACTAAGTTCTGAGTGACCTACTGATGGATCTCTAGGCAAGCGGGCTTGAGCGCCGGCTTTTGGGGTCTCGCGATCAACCTCCTCATCGTCTCGGTGCTCTACATTCTGCTCTCGTTCTCGATCGCCGAACTCTCGACGTCGATTCCATGCGGCGGTGGGCCGTATGCCTTTGCGCATCGCGCGCTCGGTCCGATGGCGGCGTACTTTGCCGGTCTCGCCGAAGTGCTCAAGGTCATTGTCACGTGCGCGGTCGTCTCGGTCGGCATTGGCAGCTACATCATCCAGCTCTTTGGGTGGAGCAGCAGCAACAGCGGGCCGCTGTGGTGGGCACTCTTCTTCGTGCTCTTCACGTTGCTCAACATTGCCGGCATCGCGCTCAGCTTCCGCGTCCAGCTCTTTGCGACTGTGCTCTCGGTGCTGATCCTCGTCGTGTTCTACATTGGCGCGGCCACGCAGTTTAGCTACGACCAGTTCATTGCGGCGCCCAACATGGAGTTTGTCGACGGCTCGAAAGGGCTCGTGACCGGTCTCTCGTTTGCAATGTGGTTTTACCTCGGCATCGAAGAGCTGCCGCTTGCAGTCGAAGAGACGATCGACCCGGCGTACAACATGCCCCGCGGCCTCCTCTCGTCGATCGCAACGCTTTTCGTGCTGTCGTTTTGTACGCTCTTCTTCAACTCTGGCATTAGCCCGGGTGCTGACAAATTCTATGCTTCGACGTCGCCGCTCCTCGACGGCTACAAGAGCGTATTTGGCGACAATGCGACGACGGCCGGGTTCTCGTGGCTGCTCATTGTAGGTCTCCTCGCGAGCTTTCATTCGTTTATTTTTTGCATGGGCCGGCTTCTCTTTGCGATGGCGCGCGACGGCTTCTTGCCATCGGTGCTCAAGCGGCTGCATTCGACCAACCACACGCCGTACGCGGCGCTCATTCTCGGATCGTGCTTTGCACTCCTTCTTGCGATTTCGTACGACCGAATGTTGTGCGTGGTTGATACATTGATATTGTAGATTGCATTTTGCGATCGGCGACGTGCGCCTCGGCTCGGTCATGATCAACTTGGCGCTCACCGGTGCGCTCATCTCGTATGCCTTTCAGCTCGTCTCGTTCATCCATCTGCGCCGCCACGAACCCGACCTTCCGCGACCGTACAAGTCGTTCTTTGGTGTTCCCGGTGCTTGCGTCTGCCTCGCGCTGTGTGCCTACGCGCTCTCGTCGATCATCTACCAAGGCGTCGTGTCGCCCGACGACTTTTTGGTTGCAATTGTGATTGCGATTGTCTACTTTGTCGGCGGCACTGTGCTGTTTTACACGACGATCAAGGCCAACATCGTCGCCCACACCAGCCGCCTTGACAAGTCGCTCTTGTCGCCGGGCAGCCGCGAAGCTGGCGTCGACCACGCGTAAAGTCTCTGTGTTTTCATTTTGGCCGTATATAATGTGAACGTGTGTACCATGGTTGCCTTGTCGATAGAGGCGAAATCACTCCGTTGCTCGTCTAGTTGGTCCATTCTACAAAGGTAGTACTTGGATGAAAGGACAAATGTCGTACAACTGTCCCACGCGCTTGTGATAGGACAGGCCCTCGAGACGCCCATGCGATTGGTCCAACCCGGTTGAAGTTGCGTGCGAGAGCCAACACTTAATGGCGCCAAGGCCAGGGAATGAAACGGGAGTAGTCATCAATTTTGCAGAAGCTTGAAGGCGCGAAAACGCGCAGTCTCTGTGAGCTCTACTGTCTCTGGTGTGCATGTCCACAGTGCATCTCTCTTCCACCACCGCAACGTGCATCTCCACACACAGTAGCGTAAGTTAGGCTTGTACTTTAGTTTGTCCGACTCGACGAACATCACCGCGTCAGCGAGTCCATAAGAAAGTCCAGCGAGTCTTCGATCGACGGCCAGGCTTCGCCGGATAGCGCCACACCGTCCTCTGTCACATCGTACGTATACGTCTTCCACGCATCGCGGGGGCTGCACCCGAGACCGTGGTCCCGCAAGTAAGCAACGATATCGTCGTGGCCATTGCCCGCGGCGCCGCGAATGGCTTCGCGCGAGCAGCCTTCTTTTCGGTGTTGATGCAAGAAGACGACGACGGCCAAGTACCCGTTGGTCGCGGCTTCGTCCATTGCATTCCACGTGCACCCTTCGTCGCGCGCTTGGTGTAAAAACTTGACCACGTCCAAGTGGCCGTTCGCAGCCGCAAAGTCCATCGCGTTCGTCGAGCAGACACTGGCGTCGCTCTGCGTTTCGTGCAGGTACCGCACGACCGCGAGGTGGCCGTTGGCAGCGGCATAGTCCATTGCGCCGCGTGCAAACGCATGGGGACACCGCCGCGCAAAGAAAGCGACCACGTGCAAATGCCCGTACTCGGCGGCTTGGTGGAGCGCATACGGCGTCGCGAGACCCGGGTCGATCGCGTAAAAGTACTTGACGACATCGAGATGACCGTTGGCAGCTGCGTACGCCATGGCGTCGGCCGAGCAGCGCAACCGTGTCGAGGTCGCGAGGTACGTGACGATTTCGAGCTGGCCGTGGCGCGCGGCGCAGTTCATTGTGTCGTGGTTGATCCAGGCGGTACCGACGCAGCGCAGCCAGCGGGAGAGCAGTGGCATTTGGCCTTGGACGATCGCAAGGTGGAGGAGGAAACGCGGGTGTTTGGTGTGCACGTGAAGCTTCTGGAGACTCACGGGGTCCATGTAGAGAAGGTACTGGTCGATGAGGAAGAGAAACTGACCGTCCTCGTTCTGCATCGCGGCCCACTCGCGGTAGATGGGCACGAGCTCTTCGTAGAGGCCTTGCTGGTACCCCGAGATGGTCGAGAGGAGGTGGTCGTTGAGAAGGACAGCCGAGGCAGCGCCTGCACACAGGCGGCGTCGGCGCTTCATGGTCCTCTACAGAGCTCGCAAGCGGAAATGTGGGAAATGACGCCAAGTCGAATAATCCCGTCACGCTGCATCACATGGCCGACGATGATCATCCCACGGTCAACCTCGTGTCATCCTCCCACGTGCACAGACTGCCGATGATCATCCCACTCTGCGCGCCAATGCGTTTCGCCACCAGCAGGAATTCCGCATATACTGGATTTATTCGCCGTTGCAAGCACGAATTTGCAGCTTGGAGGTACGAATTCCGGATAACGCGTGACACGCTGACTTTGTGTCCACAGCCCCACTCTCGACATGACACGAGCCTGCCGCTGCATGTCGTCGGCTGGTGCCGAGTTTGCTCTGCGAAATGGCAACAGCGTCAACCGTCGAACTTGACGGTTGACCGACTTGGGTGCGACCGTCGGGGTGCGACATCAAAGTGTTTGCTCGGCACGACAAGGCGTAAACGTGGACGCCTTTTGTTGACACATTCGCTGCAAGCGACTCGTTGCGTGAGCTCCCTTCTTGGTCGGGATCGTCAGGGGATTGGTGTTTGCTGGGTGGTGAATAAGGACATCTTGCTAACGTTTGACGGAGCTTGTAGACTGCAAGCTTTCGCGCGAGCACGGCAAGATGGAACGCTGGTCATAGTCCCACTCGAGTGGTTCCGGACAGGACGCTATCAATTCGCATGACGCAGCTTTCGATTTATAGAAAGCGAATCGAAGCGGGCGCTGAACCGACGTGGCCAAAATGGAATCGTGCACGTCGTTGTACGCAGCATGGTCACCTCGCGCTGGTGGCGCCACCGTGGCTCGATTGCGCCCCGCATATAACAGCGTACAGTGTACGCCTGCTCATGTACATTCGTTCAAGGAATCGACAAATATTTCGAGCGATAACCCGCGTCAACAAGAATGCTGCCGCCACACACCACACGTTCGTGCCCACCGCCGCAGCCAGGAGAAGAACTTGCCCCGCCTCTTCCTCAATTGGATGGGTTGATTTTACAAGTGGTGACGCAAGGGCGGCCTCTCTAGCCCATTTCGTATGCTCTTCCTAGTGCACCAGACTGTCTCCATCGGGCTAGTAAGCCAACGAACGCCCTTCATCGAGTGCGATGAACTGAGAAGGAGCAACTTGTTTCGCCTTGTCACCGGTGCTCCGTCGCGTGCTCGCTGAACAGTCGGTCCCACGCTCTCGTAGTGCGTGCTTGGAGGATGCACCATCGACTTCAATGACGCACTTCGGCGCTCGTCGCCGAGCTATCGAGAGGCTTGGTCGCTGGCGGACCACGACCTCCTTGGCAGCCTCCCATCCTGGAGCCGATCCCACGTCCTTTTTCTCTTCTTGGACTCGATTTGAAAATATAGCTGTTGATTGGCTCTTTCCAGCCAATCCAAAGCCATTCCAGCCCCTTAAAGAGACATTCTTGAAAAGACCACACTATATGAGACAGTATGGATAATTATGTCGAAGCAAAGACGATTACCAAACACAATCGACCAATGGCATCGCGCGGATCGGCCCATCGCGCAGTCCGAGTGGCTGCAAAACGAAGTTCGAAGGCAGCGACAAGCGCCGTCCTTCCAAATCCAATCGTACGCACAACGCCACTTTGGAATTTCGCCGGTCCGACGCGTATCTTCCGCCATGCCTGCCTTCTTCGCCACAGTCCGCGCCCGCGCCGAGAAGATCAACTCGCTCCTCTGCGTCGGCCTCGACCCGCACGTGTCGGAGCTGCCCGAGCCCACGGCCGCGGCCGCCGAGCGCTTCTGCCTCAACCTCATTGCGCAGACGACCGACGTCGCCGTGCTCTACAAGCCCAACGCTGCCTTCTTTGAGGTCTTTGGTGCGGAGGGCCTCGTCGCCTTGGACAATGTCATTGCCGCGATCCCCAAGGACATCCCGGTGCTCCTTGACGCCAAGCGCGGCGACATTAGCACGACGGCGGCGGCGTATGCGACGGCGGCGTTCGAGTCGGCCAAGGCGCATGCGATCACGCTCGCGCCGTACATGGGCCGCGACTCGGTGGACCCGTTCGTGGACATGCAAAAGTTCCCGGAGAAGGGCTGCTTCGTGCTCTGCAAGACGTCCAACCCGTCTGCGGACGACTTCCAGACGCTTGTGCTCCAGGACGGCTCGATGGTCTACGAGAACGTGGCCAAGAAGGCGCAGGAGTGGAACACGAAGGACAACATTGGCCTTGTCGTCGGCGCCACGGACGTCGACGCGCTCAAGAACGTGCGCAAGGTCTGCCCCACCATGTGGCTCCTCGCGCCCGGTCTCGGCGCGCAGGGCGGCAACTTGGAGGCGGCTGTCGAAGCCGGCTGCTCGGCTGATGGGTTTGGCCTCTTGCTGCCTGTCTCCCGTGGCATCTCCAGGGCCGCCAACCCGCGCCAGGCCGCGGTCGAGTTCCGCGATGCCATCAACGCGGTGCGTGCACGCCTCGCCGCCAAGACGCAGGCCGCCTTCCTCAACTTTTGCATGTCCTGCGACGTGCTCAAGCTCGGTTCGTTCACGCTCAAGTCGGGTCGCCAATCGCCCTACTTTTTTAACGCCGGTCTCTTCAAGACGGGCCGCATGCTCCGCCAGCTCGGCCGCTTCTACGCCCAGACCATCCACGTACGACGGGATGCTTGCACCGCCATGTCTCATGATGACGTGATATTAGGAAAGCGGCATTGAGTTTGACGTGCTCTTTGGCCCGGCGTACAAGGGTATCACGCTCGCGGGGGCGATCGCGATCGGCTTTGACGACCTCTACGGCCGCGAAGTGCCGTTCACGTTCAACCGCAAGGAAGCCAAGGACCACGGCGAAGGCGGTGTCCTCGTCGGTGCCGATGTCGTCGGCAAGCGGTATGTCTGTGATCACGTCATATGCGTTGCTGAATGACGTGATAGCGTCTTGCTCGTCGACGATGTGATCACGGCCGGCACGGCCATCACGGAAGCCATGCACATTCTGCAGCACGCCAAGGCCAACGTCGTCGGCGTCTGCATCTCGCTCGACCGTCAGGAGAAGGCGTCGATCACGGACACGCGGTCGGCGATCCAGCTCGTCGAAGCGCAGTTCGAGATTCCGGTGATTGCGATCGCGAACCTCAACGCGCTTGTGGCGCTGCTTGAAAGCGAGACCTCGATGGCGCTCTCGGCCGCCGACCGCGCGACGTACGTCTCGACGATCAAGAAGTACCGCGCCGACTATGGCGTCCAAGGCTAGACGTAGATAAGCGATACTACGACGACAATTGGCTTCATTTCTCCACCCCGACGGCGGCTCCTGTCCGTTCCTATCGGCGTCCTCGTACCCGACGTATTTATTGCCTAGTTTTCCTAGTCTTATTTATTATAATCGATCGTGTGATGTTTGTATGTTGTCGGGTTTGGTGCGTTTGAGCTAGGGGTAGGGTAAATGGGCCTGTCGACGCGCTATTACGCGGTATAACAAGCGTAGAAGTCGATCGCTGGTTGTCGCAGCCCACGCAAGGGAGTCGGAGCTGTCGGGCACGAGATTGCTGCATCGTCTCTGCAACGAACTGAGAGCAGGCTGTCATGATGAAGTGGATACAGAGCCATTGGCTAGCGCTGGATGAGTTCAGAGACGATCCGCGGCAGCTAGACTCGATGGCTAGACTCGGAGAGATGGAGGTGGGACACGAGCGTGGCGCGTATGACCATCTTCTAGTGCGCTGTCCATTCATTCGCGCGGTCTGGCGCGCTTTTGACCCGATGCGCGATACCTTGCAGCAGCAACTTCCAACAACGTCGTAACAGGGTTTTGCATTGGGGTAGCGTGCAAGCTAGCAGAGGGATCGTGTACTACGTGTGATGTACTAGTAGTTTAGATTCGGTGGACGGGATCATGTGCATTGAAGTTCAACGTACCCTGCCCCAAACCTCGGGTTTTCTTCGGGCAGGGTGTGGTTGGTCTTTGTGGTTGAGGTGGGGCACAGGGTTGGTGGGCCATCTAGCGGTCTTTCTGCGTAGCATGCGCAGCGGTTTGATCCGTGTAGAAGGTTTGTGCAGGGTGCTGTCGCGCTTTTTGATTCCAGTTTGGTATCGGGGCCGCGTGCAACGTAGCGGTATGTCTGTGTCGTAGCTTGGACAGTGTGGATGCCTTCCACCCTTACGGGCTCTTGTACTATGCACATCCAACGCACCCTTTCTACTGCAAACACGCATTCACATGGCGAATGATGGACGCGTGCGACGGACTTGACTTCCGCTTCGTTGCGGTGCCCAGCGGACCGCTACCGGCGTTCAGCCGGAAACTACACTGCGGTGCAACCTCCCGCGCTATCGCAGCAGGCCCCAACGATACCAAATGCACTCGCTACGGGACTACCGCGCTTCGCGCAAAAAGTCGTTATTCACTGTCAATGAAAAGCTAGATAGTATTACTATTCGTACGCTGGAGTTTGTGGCCGATTTCGTCGAGAGAAAATGCAACTCTATCTCATCGCCGGGCAAAGAAAAAGATGACTTGGCCCGCCGCGATGAGAACATTGACCGAGTTGGCGTAGACCCCGTAGAGGCTGGCTTTGCTGTACCGAGCGGACGCGCTCGTGACAACGTCGTTCTCTTTGTTGAGATGTGCCTGGAGCTCGCGCAGGTCGATGCGCCAATCGACGTTGAAGCGACCCATCGTGGGCAGCGCCGACGGAAGAGCGGCGGCGGTTTGCAGTGGATGGGCCACGGCGGTCTTGAGTCCCGCGACTGTTTGCATCGGGTTGGCGACCACGGTTTTGAGCACCGCCAAGGACGCCCGCAAATTGAGTTTGAGATTGGGCTCGTCGCTCACATTCGGAGTCGTCGTCGTCGAAGCTGCGTGCTTTGCACTCACACGCGCTTTGGCCGACGAAGCCTTCTCGCGGAGCTTGTTGCGGATCCAGAGGGGAAGCAGAATCGTGTCGCGGCACCACGACTGGAATTCGAGCAGTCGCAGCGTCTTCTTGATAAAGAACGAGCTATTTCATCCAGTGTATCTCGATGCAAAACACTGTATCGGTATTGTACCGGCGCAGGTTTTCTTCTTCGTACGAGATGATCATGCCAAGGAGTTGGACGACAAGGACATACGACATGAACTCGGTAAAGCGTTCGGGCACGAGCCATTTGAGAAGGGTCACAAAGGCAATGCTGAGCGCACTTGTCCCCGTGCTCGAGTAGACAAACCTAATTGGCGTGTGACTATAGACCGAAAGGACATATTTCGAAGGATGAACCTAAGGCGAAAACCGGACCGGTGCGCCGACAGAAGAGCGTTGAGGAAGCCCATGAGATAGACCGACTTGGCGCCAATCGAGGTCGCGATCCAAAAAAAGATACCGCCTACCGATAGCGTTGGCGTCACCATATGAAACGAACGCATACCGCTGACGCTAATGTGCACGGCCAGCACGAGCAATGTTGTGCGCTGCGCCGAGTGCGTGTATCCCCGCTTCTCGTGGACGACTTGCTTGACTTGGCTTGTAATGAGTGTCGTCATTTGTTGGGCTTTTTGCATCTAAGTTTCCCAAATTTTGTGAAACATTTCCACCATTTTTGCACTGTGGTCGTACGCCGCCATCCAAACCGTCCATGGTACGATCGAGCACGGCTTTGGTTTGCACGTAAATGGTTGTTTTGGCCGGCGACGATGGCGGCGAGTTGTCGCTCGGCGCCACATACTTCTTCTGCGGCTGGACCACCGACAGCTTTGCTTCGCGCTGGCTCCGCCACAGGTTGGCGTACAAGCGGCCATAGTAGTAGAAAAGACGGTACTGCAGCGCGTACATGGCGCAGACACCGCCATGTCGCAAGAGGAAGGTCCACGGGTAGATGTCTTGGCCGTTGAGATTGATGGTATCTTGGAGACTGAGCGTGATTTGGTTGAGGAAGAGCGCTACTCCATAGTTAGCCACGGCGCCATGCAAGAAGCAGACCGATGGTGGAGTTGCGGATGCCGCGGTAGACGTTGAGGTGCAGCACGCCCGCCTTGGGGTTCTCGTACGGACTGCCGTCGAGGAGATACCAGTACCGAATGAAATACCTATACGCGTATACTGTGCTGTGGAGAATGGACGATATTGTCTACTGTTCGAGCTCGTCGCTGCGAAACGCTTGCGTTATGGTCGAGCACAAATGCTCCTTGCGATACCGTGGGTCGTGGATGCGCGACGACGCGTCGCTAATGACCCCTAATCCCCACAGATTAGCAGGATACACGCTAACCATTGATACCTTGAAAGGGCAGTCCCAGTGTATAGTTGCGTCGCTTGAGAATTTCCTAGTCGAGAGTACCCTCAATACCGGATCGTAGATACTGCTACGTCGTACCCGCTGGTAGTTAGACACCATACCCGCAATTACGCCCATCGAGTAGTTGACCGACTGGAATACGACCGCGGACGTCAGGTCGGGCCCGAGGGAGAGCTCCACGATGAAATACCTAGTCGAAGTCGAATATAACACACAATATTGTCTACATACGTGACGACGATGCTCCAGCCGAGGACGCAGTTGTACGCAAACCGGCCGCGCGTGACGTTGAAGATCGGGATGAAGAGGATCACGAGCGGCAAGACGGGCCCGGTCGCAGCTTGAACCCACTTTTTCGTAATGAACGCCATGGCCACGATCCAGTAGACGCAGATCGCAATGCTATCACTCGGACTCGAAGTCATTTCGACTAAGAAAGGAACCTACCGCTCGAGGTGCTGGCGCTGGGCGCGCGGCCAGAACGAGATGAGAAATCCGGCGGCGAACGTCGGCACAATGACGCCAAAGGTCAAAATGTACAAAGCGCGCTCGTGGTTTGGCGAAAAGCCTTGGAGGCTGGCGTCGTAAGCGTCGAGTCGCGCCGCCTCGTACCAAAAGAGGAGCGCGGACGCAAGGCCCCCGATCGAAAAGGTGATCCGGACACGGACGGCGTTGATCGTGTTGAGAAATCGCAAAAAGTCGGTCTCGTACGGCTCTACCACCACCAACACTACATGAGATAGGTTGGCGGCATGGGCAAGGACCTGCAAAGAAGAGCAGGTTGGGGTCCATGCCCACTTGCTCTTGGCACCGCTTGAACTGCATGAGGACGTACTCGCGCTCCATGGCGCGCCGCACGACACCTAGCCCAAGTTCATTATCGACCGCGTCATAGGCTGAGGTGACGCACTGCGCAGCGAGAGATGCGCCTCGTCCGGGTCGGCGTACGCATGCAAGAGCTCTTTCGACGACTGCACCCAGCTGTTGGCGGTTGCGGCGGCGGCCGCGCTACCGTCCCCGCAGTGCCTAGTTCAACCGTGAGCGCGACGCACAGGCGCAGCACCGACACTTTGGACGTCGTCATGGCGCGATAAGACACCACTGAGACGTGGTAATTTTAGTCTGGACGGGCAACCTGTCTGCTAAGTATAGCCTTGTCCCAAGTCCACGCAACGCCCTTCTCGATGCCACGAGCAGTCTCGAATGCATACACGTAGCAGCCACTGCACCTCACGGGGTGGGCATCGAGGCTCAGTACCATTACCCAAGGTGCCTTCGAGATACGAGGTCTGTCGATATGAGTCGTCGACTCGCGTAAAGGGGCGTCACACAATAAGATTCCATCGATGAGCAACAGCGTGGTGTACCCTCCCCAGTGGTGATGGCGGGTCTGGTGATTCGCAAACCCAGCTACTTGGTACTGAAACTCGACTAACTAAAGTCCATGGCATTGGCGAAAATCAGTTTGAAGCCTTATACCCTTACCTACTTTAATCGATGGTCTATCGAGCCATCGTCGTATCCAAATATCCATCGTACAGGATACTTGCTACTCAGCTTGCTTGCTACTAGTATCACCAAATTGGCCCGGCATTCTGGCCTTGCCCTCTCGCTTCAACACAAGGCTCCGGTGACGGTACTCGCAGCGAGTCGAAATCGCAGCCTCGCGCCGTGGCCCTTGGAGGCTCATTGCCTCGGCGGCGACTTGGGCGCATTAGCTTTAGCTACTTCAAGCATACGCAGTCGGTAGAGGTCCGTGCGATCAGTCGCGAACTAGTGCGGCCACTGTACTCATCTACGGCAATTGCGCCCTACCGTCTTTCTATAGCGGTCCATACAAACAGCAAGTGCGGGAACCAGCTCGTGGGCCAGCTGGTCGCATTCCGCAGCGACCGCCACGATGATTCCTTCGCCGCGCGGGTCCGCGGCCGGCGCCGACTACCACGACGCGACGCCGATCTCCGAGTCGCCCCATCCGCATCCGCTCACGCTCGACGAGTCCTCTACCGGCGTGCGCCCGTCGCTCGCTTCAATTGTGCTCATGCAGTCGTCCATGCCCCGGGCCACGATTCCCACGTCCATGGACGACGATGGCGTCGGCGCGCCGGTCTCGCCCGTCACGCTCCTCTGGTACGTCGTCTCGTCGACCGCGATCGGCGCTGTCGTCATCTGCACGCTCGTCTTTGCCGGCAACATTGGCATGCACTTTCTCGCCGCCGTCCTTGTCGCGATCCTCAACTACGAGATGGCATGGTACGCGCTCGGCGTGCGCCACAAGATCCTGCGGCCCTTTCAGCTTTACTACGAGCCCGACGCGCTCGCAGCGTCGCGCGACAGCGACGTGCCGCCGGCGAACGCGCGAGTCTGGGGCCGCATGCTGCACATGCCCGCGCCGCTGCTGTCGGTGCTTGTCGCGCTCCTCGCCAGCGCACTCTGCGGCGGCCTCCTTGTGCTCATCCAGAACGACGCCGGGCTCGGCCTCGACACTGGCACCTTCGGCATCCTCGTCGCGTACATTACGTCGACGTGCTTTGTCGCGGTGATCGCCGCCATGTTCACGCCATCGGCCATGGACGGCGCGATCTTGCTCCTCATGCAAGCAGCCTTCTCGGTGCTGACGCTCAACACGCTCCTCGACTTTCGCGCGGCTGTCAACGGCAATATTCGCTCCATCAAGCTCATCGACGCCGGGTTCGCCCTCAGCATTGCATTCGTGCCAATCGTCATTTTGCGCATCGTGCGGTCGCGCGAGGTCGCGCGCACGGGCGTGACCTTGCTGCTGGACCTCTTTACGCTGCAGTATGTCCCGTCGCTCCTCAACGTCGTCGTCAGCGTCGTGCAAGACTACCTCAATCCAGACCAGCTCGACCCGCACGAGCCGCCCCACTACCGCCTCTACACCCTAATCCTCTGCTTTCTCGTGCTCTGGGCCTCCGACTTGGCGACGCTCGTGACGCGCCACGTGTGCCCACAGCGCCCGCCGTGGGTCGCAGTCGCGGCCAGCGCCGTTGCTGCGGTGGCCACGGTCGCTCTCTATAGCCTCGTCGTGGTCCCGGCATCGATCCCGAATCTGCGCAAGCCGCGGCACTTTGCGCTCGCAGTTCTGAGCGCGTTTGTGTACCACATTGGCATTCAATTTGTCGCTGTGCTGCGCTTTGTCGCGCTGCCTTCGAACGGCCCCGTGCTGCACTCGACTTGGCTTGTCCGTCTCCAGTACTTGCTCCTCTTTGGCTTTTGCGCTATGCTGCTCGAGCGCGTCGAGTGGCCGGGCGACTACAGCTACACGTCTGAGGACGTGTCGAACCAGATTCTGCGCATGTGGCAGCGCATCGACAACAGCACGTACCAGGCGTACCTCGAGCGCGAGAGCAAGCTCAATTTTATCTCGCGCATCTCCAAGCTCGTCAAGGTCATCCACCTCGTGCCCGACGACCGACAACTCAAAAACTGGAGCGCGCTCAAGCTCCATCAACTCGTGACGTACTATGGCGCCAAAGCGCTGAGCAATGCGACGTCGACGTAGACGCAAGGTCCTAGAATCATCCGTGTGTGTCGTCCTCGCTTATATATATCGAAATGCTTGATCGTGGCGATCACTGGGTGCAAATACTGTGGGTTTTCGAGGGTTCGAAGTCGGGCCACGTTGGAACCCTAACCCTGCCGTCCACTCGACGCTCCGCCGACCGCAACAGCTAGCGATCTAATACTTGCGACGCGTCTCGTCTTGGCACATTCGAATAGTATCCAAATACTATTCAACAGTCTTGGATGGATAGATTGTCATGTGGATAGGGACAGAAGAACGCTCAGAGTTCGTCGTGGCTTTGACTGGAGAGGATGCGGACGATCGCGTCTTCGATGGCAGCGGGCGACGTGGTCGGCGCGTACCGCGCATACGGGCGGCCGTGCGCGAGGAGGAACTTTGAAAAGTTCCACTTGACGTCGTTGGTAATGGAGCCGGCCAAGACGGAGGTGAGGTACGCAAAGACGGGATCGGCGTCTTGGCCGTTCACATCGACCTACGAGCGGCGCTAGTCCCATGGCCAGAGACGACGACGACACCTTTTGGAAGATGGGAAACGTCACGTCGTAGCCGTGCGTAAAGGCGAGGATGTCGCGCATCGTGCCAGGCTCTTGGGCCCCAAACTGGTTGCACGGGAAGCCGAGGATCTCGAGGCCTTGGTCGTGGTACTTGGTGTACAGCGCCTACGCCACGGCGTGAGCACTCTACGTTCATATGGCAAGGACGCACCTGCAGCTCGCGGTAGTTGGAGTCGGTCAAGCCGCATGCGCTGGCCACGTTGACAACCAAGATGGCCTTGGAGCCTGCGTAGCGCGAGAGTGGCACGTCGGCGCCGTCGACGCCCTTGACGACAAAGTCAAAAAAGCTGGTCGGCGCGGCCATCGTGGCGGCGGCGAGCCATGCGACGCAAGCCCAGGCGACAGCTGCAAGGTGCATGGTAGTACGTATCCCGCGAGTCCGAAGCAAGTCTGTGGTCCTTCGTTGAAGATCTGCATGCGCGTTAAACGACGTCGTAACGTTTGGCGTGTGCGTTCTACACCGCGTTTTAGTGCGTAAAACGAAGCGTCCCGGCTATATCCTTCCGAGAGGCGATGGCGCCTCGACAGTTGGCGCCTCTCCACTATGGGTCTGCATTTGCACTACACTCGGCATGAACGCGGTCGTGGGCTCTGTGGCCTGCAGGTAGCGGCCTCGTCGGCTGAATTGGAATAAAACCTGTTTAACCCATTTCCACAAGTCTCTGAGAATGCATGCCAACCTGCCACGTATCCGGCAGACCTCTGAAATCTTATGCTCGTGAAAGGGAGCACACTCGGCGATTGACCACACACACGCCCGCCCCTAGCACCATGGTACGTCGCTGCATGCGCCTGCCCGCGGACGACGACGCCATGTAGATGGAGCCGACGCCACGAAAATGGACATGAGGATGCTCATGCGACCTGCCTCGTAGGAATTCCCCCACACCAGCCCCGTGCCCGTCGACCTCTACGGCTACCTGGCGGTCTTCCTCAACTTGATCGGGCTCGTCTTCATGGCCGCGTTCTTCACCAAGGGCGTGAGCGCCAACAAGAACATGATCGTCGAGCTCGCGTTCGCGGCTCTGGCCTCGCTCTTCCTCGGGTCGGGCTCGCTCTTTGTCTTCCTCTGGGCCGAAATCTATGTCTAAGCTCTAAGATGCGACGCCAGGTTACACGAGTCTAGGCTTATTTACACGGCTTAATTCGACCCTGGCATCAAACTATAATAAACTGTCGTCACAAACTTCTGCTTGTATCTACATGGCGGCAGGCAAGATGAGAGGTACGACCTGGTAGAGGACGCATGTACCGCTGGGTGATGCCAAGGACCATCATGCCATCCTTGATGGCCGTGCAGTACAAGTGGTTGAGCGCAACGTGCTGCGGCACGGGCAGCAGCCTGCAGTCGACGCTCGGCGGTGCCTGCCACCATCATCTAAGATCGACCTCAGCCGATTAAGATCTATTACCTTGTTGAGGATGATGTGGCGGAGGTGCGGCGGCAGCGGCGGCGGCTCCTTCGTGTACTCGTCGATGTCGGGAATGAACCGGCCGTACACGGTCTCGCTGTCGTTCTCGTTCGCCTCCTCAATGTCAACGTCGAGGAGCGCGACAAAGTCTGAGACGTCGACGTAGTTGTTGATGTTGCCATCGACGTCGGCGACGGTCGGCTGGTCCGGTGCGAACCGCCACTCGTCGTCGACCACAAACTTGTACGCATGCTTTCCTCGCGGCAAGTTGGCAATGTACGTGAAATCATTCCCCGACCGGTGCATGGGCACATGCGTCGTCCAGCCATTGAAGGTCCCCGTGATGCACACCTACGACGCCATTCCGCATAAGACGACGGTCTTCGCTTCGTGCGATGTACGTTGCGTCCGCCATGTTCCCATCGAAACACCATGGGCACGATGTCATTGCGGCCCGCGTCCGCCGCCGCTTGATGCGCGTCGCTGGGCGGAATGAAGCGCGGCGAGTTGCTGTCCATATCCATGTCCGTATCGCTATGGCGACCTTGCTCGTGGTGCGTCGGGCTGCCATAATACACGGCGTTCGTGTTGTTGGCCGCCTGCGCGGCCGCGTCCCGCTGCGACCCCATCGCGCCGAGGTCCGCCGGGTTCGAGTCATGCGCCTTGCTCGAGGTACTTCCCATGATCAGCCGTCGTTGGAGCGAGGTAGATGCGTCTACATGCACATGGCAGCCATGAGCCATCGCCCATGGGCACCGCGTCTTACGTCGGTCGCCGCAGAAGAGAACTAAGATTGAAATAAAAATACGCTCCACGGCGCCCGACGTCTTTTTTATTCCCATTCCCATCCATTGCAATGTATTTTTAATAAAAATACGTCCACTTTACAAACCATTTGTATATTCTGTGAATACGTTTGGAATATTAATAATGCGAAGAAGTTCATGCAACGAATAAAAATACATCGAGGATCCATCGCTCCAAAATTCGGTCGCTTGCGCCAGCGCCGGCGCCTGCTCGCGTCCTGGCGAAGGCGATGGGACCGCCAATGGCATCGACGACGATGCGAGCCAAGCAGCATGGCCGAGGAAGGCCCATGCAAGATGCTCATGGCGAAGGTCATCTACATGGAGATACCGCTTCCATGCTCCTGGCCTTCTCTTGAACCGAAGCGTCGTGCGCGTCGACGCCACGGTTCAAGGAAGCGTTGGCTCGTTTCCATGTTGATGGCCTTCTGGTTGGTCATCGTGTATGGTCTTCCTCGGCCATGCTGCTTTAGCGGCCCTGCCTGGCAACCGCAGCTCCCTACCACGGCCATTGCCGTCCGTCGGACCTCGGCGGCGACTCGGACAGGCCAAAGAAATCACTAAAATGGTAAATAACTTATGTACAACTTTACACGATGGTGCAGAGGACGACATACACACAGAGAGACAGGCCACTGTATCCTACGGCGACTTGATGTACGGGATGCCAGCGTTGGTCAAGCGCGTCCACAGGTCGTCCGAGTTGACGAGCGACGTGACGTACGACGCATCAATTTGCTTGTCGTAGTAGGGAGCGAACGCACCGCGGTGGTACAAGGCAAAGACAGCGCCGACAAAGAGGAGCGCGTCGACGCGGTCGAGGAGGCCGCCGTGGCCAGGGATCAGCGTGCCCGTGTCTTTGACGCCGGCGAGCCGCTTGAGGAGACTCGCAAAGAGGTCGCCGTAGCGCGAGAGGAGGCCGCCAACGACTGCGAACAAAATGCGGTGGATACGCTGGAGCTGCACAATGTCGGGTGTCAAGTCCGTTGGCAGCTCCATGAGCGCGTCGACGAGCAGGACGGCGCCAACACCGAGCGCGACGCCGCCGAGGCTGCCTTCGATGTCTTTGTTGGGCGAGATGTGCTTGGCGAGCGGATGCAGTCGCTTGTACTTGATGTGCTTGAGAAAGTGGCCCATGATGTAGGCGCCCGTGTCCGTGCCCCACACGACCGCGAGGAAGCCGAGCGCAATGCGGTCGGCGCCGTCGACCTGCATGAGGAGGTCGGCGATCGGCTGCATGAGCAGTACAATGTAGGCAAAGCCAATGACGTCGAGAAGGATGCGGACGAAGCTCTCGATCGCCGCGGCCGGCGAGACGCGCGTCAAGAGCGGGAGGCGGTTGCCAAAGATGAAGAGGAGCGCGAGCCACCGGCCCTTGCTCGTGTCAAGCATGACGTAGCACTTGTTGTCGTAGCTGAGGCAAAAGTACTGTGTGATCGTAACGAGACCGTACGCGAACTGCTGGACAAAGAGGTTCAACATACAGTGGAAGCTCGGCGTGAGGAGCGCGCTGAACGTGGTGAGCCACGTTGTGAGGGCGACGTAGAGCGTGAGGTCAAGGACGAGGTAGTCCGCTTTGCCGAGGTGGCTGTCCTTGTACGACAAGACGTCGACGGCAAGGTACGAGATGAAGAGCGTTGCGCCGGTGGCCAGGAGCGTCGCGAGGACCCCGGCAGCGACGCGCGGGTAGCCGCATGCGATCGGCGAGACCGCGCGCCGGACGCCGTCGAACGGGCGGATCGCACACATGCCTACGCTGTGCACGTCGCCGAGGCAGTCGTCGAGGTACGACGTCGTGAAGCGGTGCGTAATGCGCTCGGCGAGCCACGCGAACTCGTAGTTGCAGATCGAGACGACGAACGCGCAGAGATAGACAGGCGCCGAGCGCGGGCCTAGCACGAGGTACACGGTGACCGAGGACCCGAGGATGATGCCCGAGATGAGGCGCTGGACGAGGTTGCTCGTCTGCAGGAGCGCGACGAGCTTGTACTGGGAGGTGGGCGACTTGTGGGGCACAAAGGTCGCGGTCTGCGTCTTGATCTGCGCGGCCTGCATCTCGACCTGCGCGAGGTCGTCCTCAATGTCGGCCGTGAGCTGGCCGCGCACGACCACGTCGTAGTCGGCCCGGACCGTCATGCTGCTTCGGGTGGTTTCTGCGAAATAGACGCAAACAGCAAACTCGCACATCTGAGACTGCCACCTGCTTTTTGAAATGACTTGGACTTTGTATGCACCGTGGGCAAACCGGCACTCGCGCCAGTCGACGCACCGTGGGACTCCAACGCAAACACGAAGCTACGCGCTCGGACGTTCTCGACGGGATCCCGAGTCTGCGAGATCAAGATGCACCTGCTAACGAGTCGAGTCTAGTCGAATACTAGTTCGACAACATCTCCTAACTTTGTTAGTCGATGGCTGGAGCAACGCACGTCCAGGCGAGTCGCGACTGCCAGAAAAGCGGCACGGCTGGTGCCGACGAGCCAGCACGAGACACAAGGTGACTTCACGGCGCATGATGATGGCGCTTCAGAAATATAATGGGTACATGAGATATAAGGTCTGATATGTCGATACATTTTATGCGGCAAAAGGTTAGGGACAGCCACGCGGGATCGACAATCGACCCTGACACGCCGACGTAGAATTATCTTACTCTCCCTAACGCCGCTTCGTACTATACGAAAGCGATGTCGAATGCAGCGATAATCTAGTGCGCAACCATGGTAGGACATGCAAAAATCGACGCGGCTGGTACGCTGTGGGTAGGGTTACTGTAAATAGGAGGCTGTCGTCGACTACGAAAAGCCAACATCGGTTTTTAGTCGGTCGTCGGCCAGCGCGATGCGCTCAAAGTCGTTCATGCGACTCATTTCCGTGCGCCTCGCAATCGCTTGCTCCCTAGTACACGAGGTTGGCTCCTGCAGCGTCGTTCGAGGCACTGATTACCCCAGGTGCGCTGACAGATCTCGCGGCGCCTTGACACTGCTGCTCGTGGTGGTACTGCTGCTGCTGGGTGCCCTGCAGAAGATCTTAGCTACGAAACAACATGGTGTACATACAGAGAAGTGACGCTCACGGAGGCTCGGCGGAGGCGCGACGCCACCTCGGGTACCTTGGCATCCCTACCATGCTCGTCTAGATTTTGTCGTATAAACGGAGTGTACGATTTTGTAAAGAGGTCCTTGGCCTTGGAGCCGCTACACGTATCAACAGAGTCAAATGCGACGGCAGCAGCTTGCACTTGCCTGCGCATGAGCGTCTCGAGCTTTGGCGTCGGGGTGCGACGCATTGGCGCCGGGGTTTCCTTTGGTCTACTCGTTCCTCTAGCTTTATCGATCGGTGTTGTATAAGCTGATACCCCGGGGTGTCGCTCTCGGTCGTTTGACTTGGTGCGTCGCCAGACTTTAAACTGTACACCGTTGCGTCCAGAGAGGTCATATAACTATGGGGTGCAGCCGACCTTGACTTTGCTTTCAACTCTGTCTTCAAGACCGTGCTCCTACCAACACCATGAGTCGATAAGGACGTCAACGGGCAGGAAGCACGTTTCATCGATGGGCAAAAGCTGGTCGGTCGTCACGAGCTTTGGGGCGTCCAGCAACACCCCGGTGCTTCTACGATTTCGCCATGACCAATGGCGCACCATCGTCACCTACCCTCCCAGGTCTTTAGCCTTGGAGCTACTGGCACAGAGAGAGCTTAGCCGTAGCAATCACCAAGTCTGATTCTACCTCCGTGAGGGACTGCTCGGCTTGCTGGCGTGTGCCACTGGTCTACAAGAGCATCTTGCAGTCGAGAAGAATCGCATGAAGAGGCAGCGCACACGTCATCGACAGGCAGTGGCATTGTTGCCGCTCTATCCACCGCCAGCTCATTTCCTAGTATTATACAATGTTCATGTGACGTACGTTGCTACGAGAAGCGAATTGTGGCGGGCACTGGGCAAGCGGCGATGTCTATCACGAAATGTGAGTTTGGATCACTTTTGGTTGCCAAGAAATACGTCGTCGGAAGCCCTTCCTTGGTTTTGATCGAGCTCCTAACATACTCATACGTCGAGACAGAGCGTTGGCGGAACGGAATCTATGTACTGGCGCAAGCGCGATGTAAACTTGACGACGAGCGCGTCGACCGAGCTGCTACACTCGCCATCAAGTCAGCTGACAAAGTCCACTGCCTAGTGTACCTAGTGGAGAGGCGAGGTGGGGATAAACTCTCTGCAGTTGGCAGCGCCGACGTGGACACGCTAGTAGGAAGAGTCGATTCGGTATTTGGTCGCGCTCTATGGGCACCTCGATGCCAACTTGGTGGCGTCGTTGCCGCGCGGACTCTTGGTCAAACCGTCCCTAAACGTCTCTCAGCGTTGGGACATCCCGACGACGATCATGTACTTTGGCAAGCCCTCTGGAAACAACCTCGGGCTCTTGGGTCGTTCGCTGCTCGACAGACTACCTCGTTCATGACGTACGTGCATGATGGTATTGTCGCTGTGCAACCCATATTTAATGGCAAGTTGCTCATGACAGAGCTTACCTGTTGCTCGTGAGTGCTGGCATCGCCACGTCAAAGCGAACACTGAGCCGCTTACTACACCACGCACTGGAATCTAACGAGTTGAGCGCAGAATGTACGTTTGCGTCGTCTCGGCGCTTGCCGACGTCGACTGCCCGGACCTATGAGAGGTATGAGAGGTGAGTTGTTCAAGCACATCCTTGGCGTCACGTTGTCCGTGGTGAAGTCTCTGCGGATCCGTCGGGTGCTGGTGTCGTCGAACCCGCGGCTTGGAGGTGGCGTCGGATCTTGGCCGTGTTGTCTTCATATTTGGAGAAATATGTCTCGTCTTCGTCGTCGTCTGGGTGCCGCAATGACGTCTTCTTCTTACTCGTCGTTGGCGCCTAATGGGGGCTTCATTCAAGAGAGTATCCAGCTACCTGCAGAGTACCAGCGGCAGCTGAAAGGGGAGGTAGTCACCAAGTGTGATTTCCTATACTCATCGAGAGTGCGGTTTAGGTAGCTTGACATACAATGGCCTGGAGACTCGTCTCGTCGATGGCCTCGAGCGCCATGAGGATGCGCTTGGCCTTGATTGAATGCAGTGCGGACTTTGGGAGTGTCTACGCCATCTCTGTCATCAACTCGAGAAGGACACGACTTACGTGGCGGAGGAGCAGCTCAAACTGCTGTACGAGCCGCGCAACGTCAGCGTCCTGTACCAAAGAGGCGGTAGAAGAGAGCAACACGAAGCAAAGTGTCCACCGTCTCGAAGGCCTCGGCGGACACGGAGAGTCGGCGCTGGGCGAGCCGTGCAGCCGGCTTTGACCGCGACTACATCATTTAGCTTGCCTCATATCTCGAGCGTTCTATCTACTCTATCGCGTACCGACTGAATCGTTGCTTGGAGTGTTGCAATGCTGGCTTCAATATCGGCGATGGCTAGCACCAATGCGGCGTTGCTCGTCACAAGCTCCTTGCCCTGTCGCGTGGTTGGCGTGACTCGCTAGTCATTTATGCCCGCGCCTGATCACTTGCTCATAAATGGATTACCGCTTTCGAAAGTACGGTGTCCAAAGACGCCCTGCGGTCACGGCTGTCGCGCACGAGCTTGGCGTCCGACGTAGCGATGGCTTCGAGGCTCTCAATCAACGCTCGCTTGGCACTCATCTCGGCTTGCAGCTGCTGTGCGAGCGCGTCGGCGGCCTCGACTTGCTGCGTCAGCGAGGGTGGTTGTTGCACTGTAGTTCCGTCAAGAAATGTTATCAAACAGGAGCGAATGCAAGTCCTATTTGGTGCGCTGGAAAAGGATATAGAGGTGCTCGAAGCGTCCCGAGTTTGGGTATCGTGACGGCGATGCTGGCGCGGCGCCTTCGATCACCCGACCTAATCCGCAGCGCATGAGAAGGACACATAGAGCGCATCGGGTACATGGCGCGTTGGGGGTAAAAAGGCGTTGCCGGTTTCACGCCGGTTCATTGCCATGACGGTTGCACTCGGCACATTTTGCTGCGACTGCCATTCGCAAGTCATCCAAGAGAGTGTACTCCCATTTCTTCCACCGAGGATTATGAGGATGATGGAAGAGTTCGATTTCAGCAAGTGAATGTGCTGGCTTGCATGCAACTGGCCGCTAACTACTTCCTATTTAGAGAGTGCTGATGACATGTTGTGCCTCCTTTCTATATCGACAGGCACCATACGAGAGATTTATGAAATGACACGACGATTTCTGTATGTCAGGAGTGCCCCGTCTGTGCTTGGATCTTGGGTAGTCGCAAATGAACATGACATCGAATGATGATAGCATTGGTATGGGCAGGTGCGGGGACTGCACACGGATGGGTGTGCTGTTCTCGATGATGATCGTCGAGGTCACTGCAAGACACCTCCTTTTTCAGGAAGTGCATTCGTACCGGCCTGCAGTTTGCTGCGCCTTTTCGTACGTCTTCGAGACCTGCTAGCATCGTAGATTCTCCCCAGATTGAGTGCGACTTCTCAACCCAAGCCACAAGCAGCCAGCAGAAGCGAAAGAAGGAGCCGATTCTTGGCGAGGCAGAATGGTTTTGACCATGAAAAGCACAGCAACTCGCCGCAACGGTATCGTCTGCTTGGCCATACGGACGACACACAGGGAGATACCACATCTGTAGCAACAGAGATACGAAGGGCAAGTTACATATTGGGTCGTGACGTCGTCGAGCTGGCGACGGACGGACACAGGGACGCTCGGCGTTGCAAGCTGGGTCTACACCGCAGCAGTCAGTTGAGTCTCTTGCTCTTGAGACGCTTCGAGCAGGTTACGTACTCGGGTGGATTGGTTTGCTGCGCGAGGTACTTTCTATGTGCCAGCGCTCAACGCTCCATGTGGAGATTCTATCGTGCTAGTACCGCGCAAGCGGCTCGAGGCGAACGGACGGCAGTGATGCCTTTCTCCCTGACGGCGCCCAAATACGCGGCACTTTTGCTGGCTCTGGCGCCGACCCATGGGACGCCTTGGGCACGACTCTACAAGATACAGTGGTCAGCCTTCTACCATAGAGACGCCACGCACGCGAGGTTCTCGGTCGTCGAGCTCACATCCTCTTCTTCACTCTGGTCGTTCTCATCCGCCCCGTCAGATCTAGAATAGTGTTGGCGGACCGAGACAGAGGTTAGGGTACACGTACGACGAGTCGCTTGACGCGCCGAGGGCGTCGTACTCAAGCTGTTCGCGGGGAGTGAGCTTGGCGATCGGCATGAGTGGCACGGTGGCGCGGCGCACGACCTTGTTGTACAACCGCTTGTGCAGCGTCACATTGACCTATCGCATACGTTGCGACTTGATGCCAGTCTTGCGCGTCGTACTGGCAGAAGTTTCATGGGCAAGTAGCCGACCATGATCTCGCTCTACCCAAGATACAGCTATCGCCTGGAATACGAGCTTTTAGTTTGCACCATAGCAGTGAGGTGGGCGGGCTGTAGCGTGCTCAGCGTCAGGTGCTTGGACTTGAGCGCAAAACGGCGCTCGGGCGTGTGCTACTTGCAAGCTTAGCATCCTAAAGCGCATATCGTCGTACATGGCTTAGAACATATCGGAAGTCTTCCATGATCGCGTGCAGGTCCTCGACCTAATCATGTCTATGGTCGGCGTCGCGAAAATTTTTGTTGGCGTACAGTCTCGACTTCAAAGTCCACTTTGCGCATCGATTGGTGTTCGCCGAGCAGACGCTGGACACTATTTGCGTGCGACTAGCATACACATGTGTACAAGTTGTCGTATGAGCTACTTCGTACCTCGATCGCCGCTTCGCACTGCCCGAGAAGGGACCCGATCGCGGCTTCCAGCGTCACAACCTTCTCGTCCAAGTCTTCGTTCTCTGCCTGGAGCTTGAGTGCGATCGACTGACTTGCATCCAATTTCTAGCGCAGCGAGTTGCTATGAAGAAGAAGAGAACTCGTACGGTGCGAATGCTATCTTTTCGCGAGAGATGCACGAGGTCCTTCTTGATGAGGCGCTTCATCTGCAGCGTGTGCACCGCTTGCATTTTGGTCATTTGGCGCTCAGCCTGCTTGATGCGCACGGCTTTGATCTTCAGCTCGACCTGCGTCGCAGCGATCGCGTGGGCCGCCGCCTCAATCCGCGCGGCCGCGTGCTGGATACGCGTGTGGAGCTGCGCCTTGAGCGACGCCGTGCGCTTCGTCAAGGCCACTGTCAAATGCAAACAACGCTGGTAAACATCAAGACACAGCATGAAAAGGATATGTCTCGGCGGTCGTTGCATCGGCGTGGCCCCGCGACAGCATCTTGGCTGCTGGCGTTATCCGAGTCGAGCAGAAATAGACGACCTCTCTACCGAAACGATGTTGGTTCAAAGTTTGCACAGAACTCGTCGACCGGAACTCACAGCAACGATCATCTCTCGTCGCCACGTCGCGTGCGAACCTTGGTCAGCTGACGTTTACATTCTCGAGCTCAGGACGTTGAAGGGTTAAGGTGACCCTTGCTTGTAGCTTGAAGGTCCATTGACTGCAAAGAGTATTCACGCGATGACTAGGTTCGAGCAATCGTGTACTACGAGAGTCATATCGTGCGAGGCGCTAGTACTCTGGTGGACTACGACAACTGGCAGGCGCATGCGGCGATGAAAAAATGCTGGCGGGAAGATCCATGGTCAGCTGTATCCGGAGGCGTTCCGGATAACGAATCCAAGCGCCGCCAAGCCACGCAAGCAGGCAGCATGACGACGCCAATGTTTGCGATGATCTGCGCCAACAACGTCAACCGCAGCACGGAGGCCCATGACCACTTGCACGCTGCAGGCTTGCGCGTGTGCTCCTTCGGCGCCGGCAACAAGGTGCGCTTCCCGGGCCGCAGCCGCTACGAGCCGCACATCTACGAGTTCTTTACGCCATACGAGGTCATGTACCGCGAGCTCAAGGCCGAGAACGAAGCGCTGTACGTGCCTCTGTGGTCGCGTTCGAGGCTCATGGCGGCTACGTAGGTTTCGCCACAACGGCGTGCTGGCCATGCTGGAGCGCGATATTCTGACCAAGAAGGCGCCGCAAAAGTGGCAGGACAACTCGACGACCGACCTCGCGCAGCTCGACGTCGTCGTGTGCTTTGAAGATCGCATCTTCGACATCGTTCTCGAAGGTACTCCGCTGCTCGCAATGGAGCTCTGACGTTGCCTAGACTTGCAGCTGCGCAAGCCAAATGCGTTCCACGCGATCCATGTCATCTGCCTCGACATCAAGGACACGCCCCAAGACGCCGTGATTGGCGGCGCCCTTGCCCTCAAGCTCTGCCAAAAGGTATGCGTTTCTAGTCATTGGCGGCGTCTCATGCGACTGCAGATCAACGTTCTGTCCGACTTGGAGAAGGACGTGCCACGAGCCATCGACGAGTTCGAGGCCGAGTGCCACACCAAACTACTCTACGCCCTCGTGTACGTCTAATACGATGCGTCTTATCTCAACTACCTCTCTTCCAACTCACATTGACGCCATCATGATCTGCTTGGCTGCGTTGGCCTTGGCTCCCGCACGCATGCAGTCTCGTATCTGGGAGGCGCCATTGCGTGGGCTTACAAAGACTTGGTGGCAGCCTCCAAGTTCATTGCATTCAGCAATGTCATCGAGCGAGGCAGTAAGCTAGGGCGAAACACCAGTTGGGCGCTTGTCGGCGTCGGTGGCCAGCCAAAGGTACAACACGTAGATGCGTCGTCCAGCGCTTCGGAGCGGCCTCTATGTACTGTCATATTGGCACAGTGTGAGCTTGGAGACTGGTCATGCGCGGTTGAGTTTACTAGGATGGAGAGGTTATTTCCTCTAAAAATAGTCAATCCCGCATGGCGCTGCTCACGGACGGCAAGCCGAAGGGCTCCAACCCGCTCTGGAAGTCGTGGGACGCCAAGTCGACCAAGGCCGGACCGCACCACTCGGTGTACTGGGTCAAGCACAGCGCGGCGCATGCGAGCGAAGACAAGTACGGCAACCCAAACTCGCACCCCACGTCGCGCTACACGCTGGCAGCCAAGTACAATGGCGACTGGGCGAATGACAAGAAGGCTGGGTACGGCACGCAGGTGTGCGCCAACGGCAACAAGTACGAGGGCGAGTGGGTCGACGGGAAGCGCCACGGCAAAGGTCGACAAGTCTCGAGCGCTGGAATCTTTAGGATGCGGTAGGCACGTTCTGGGTCAAGCGCCACGCCAAGCTGCGCAAGCAATACTCGGGCGATTGGGCCGAAGACGAGCGCCACGTACGTTCACGTATCCACGCGCCTGTCGGAAGCGACGTTTCTAGGGTCTTGGCGTCTACTACTACGAAGATGGCGGCAAGTACGAAGGCTTCTGGACGCGTGGCCAGCGCGACGGCAAAGGGCGCATGACGTACGCGGACGGCGCTGTGTACGAAGGCCGGTGGGCCAAGAACGAGCGCAGCGGCATGGGCACCCTCCACCTGCGTACGACTCGATCTGAGACGCCGTGTCATGACTTGCGCGTAGCCAACGGCAACCACTACGAAGGCTACTGGATGCACGATATGAAGGAAGGACCGGGTCGGTTCTTCTACAAGAACACCAACAAGATCTACGAGGCCGAGTGGCAGGCCGACACGGCCAAGTGCGGCGTACGGCACGCTCTCTCAGTACCGTGGCGGCTAAAGCATTCGATGGTAGACGTACCATGACATGGACAGCGAGGTGGTTGCACCTGAGCACTTTGAACTGCCCGAGGTACGACGGCGCTGTCGACTGGACCTCATGGTGGCCCATTAGCTCGAGCTCGCGTCGCCAGAGTCGGTGCTCAACGACACGATCACGGCGCTCCGGGCGCAGCGCCTCGACGACGAAGCGACGCCGTCCGAGGCTGTGTTTGCACTGCCTCTCGACGTCCAAGCCCGCATCCAAGAGGCGTTCCATGCGATCGACCGCGCCCACAAGGGCACGATCCGATGCGTCGACTTGGTGCAGCTCCTCCAGCAGATCGAGTGGGATGGCCTGCCGAACGATGAGGCCAGCATCGATGGCAAGGTCGAGGGACTGCTCCAGGAGCTCGGCGTGTCGTACGACACGGAGATTACGTTTCCCGAGTGCGTCGATATCCTAGCGATCCTCCTCGAGCCTGAAGACGACCGGTCGTAGAATGTACTATATTGAGGCTGATGAAGAAGAGGACGAGGATGGACTTGCATCTAAACGCCGCTTGTCTTGTCTATTACGTGAAGCGGAGGCCGAGGGCCGCGACGACGGCACGGTACTGCTGGAGGTTTTCCCGGCGCAAGTACTCGAGAAGCTTCTTTCGTCGGCTAATCATGGACTGGAGGCCACGGCGCGAGTGGTTGTCCTTCTTGTGGTCCTTGAAGTGCTCGGTCATGCGCTTGATCTTCTGCGTGAGCACGGCCACCTGCACCTCGGTCGAGCCCGTGTCGCCGGGGAAGCGCTGGAACGCTTCAATGGCCTTCTGGGTCTTGAGCTGGTTGATTTCCGCCTGCGACGCGTTGTCGAGGTTGAGCATGCGGTGGACCGCGTCCGGCGCGTCGCGGATCTGCGCCGGCTTGAAGCCGAAGCGGAGGTCCTTCTCCGCCGAGACGTCCTCCGGCAGCTTGTACGTGAAGGTCTTCTTCGGGGCGTCCACGGTGCTAAAGGCGCGGGGCAGGCCGAGGGCCAGGCGAGGCGCGGGCGCACGGGCAGCGATCAAGCGCAACATCGTCGAAGGCAAATGCACTTGTTGCACCCTGTTCCACCAGTCTTTGACGTACCCAATCAAGTGCGCCGGACGAAGTACGGCTTAGCCAGTCGGTTCGATACCCAGCTGACGTACAATACAAACCGGTTAAGCTGTCAGCCGGTTTGGCACCAAGTCTAATTTCACGCAACACCTATCACAGTGCCAGTCATGCAAACCAGAGCATTACGCGCGCGGGGGAGGCGACCGATGTCACGGACGAAACACTCTCTGGTCCGGGCGTGTCGTTCCCGTTGCTAATCTGTACAAGCGTAGCACGTAGATCGTCTCTAGAGTACGTAGGACCTGCCGGCATCTCGATACTGCCCAGCTAACGTCGCCGCGGTGGGCAGGAACTCAAGCGGTAGGAAGTTGAGCGCGCCAGCTGTCGTTGTGTCGCGAAAGAGCGTATTTTTGCCCATCACGCAGGGTTTGATGCAAGTGCAATCTCACCATCATTTTTTGAGATTTCTGATCAGTCCACGGACTCCTTCTTCGCTTCATGTCTCCTCGTGGCGTTGCTACGATGCTAGCGACGAAGCTCGGACAACCTCCCTCGTCGTCGCAAAGGCTTATTGGTGGCTTATTGTCTCTTTGGTCGCGTGGCACTCGAGTGGGGCCGCGTAACAGGCGTGAACAAACGCATTGTTGGGTGGTTCCAGCTGGCGCATATCCGGATACCGTCGCATCTTTCCGGCGACGCCGCTCGGGACGCTTGGCACTTCACATTTCGTCACCAAGCTACAGCAATGAGCATCATTGGGAGCGCGTCCGGCGGCTACGACCTCCGCGTACGTGGAAGCAGGCGCGAGCTCGTCGTCTCATCATCAACGCTAGACGGTCACCGTGGCGGCCACGCAGATGAGCTGCCGCAACCAGGAAGAGAACATCAAGAAGGCCGAGAGCCTCGTGCGGATCGCGCACGGCCGCGGCGCGCAGATCGTGCTGCTCCAGGAGCTCTTCCAGCACACGTACTTTCCCATGGATCTCTCGAGCCAGAACTTCCAGCTCGCCGAGACGCTTGAGGGCAGCGGCATTGTCCGCGGTACGTACCCGCGTGTGTACTCTGTGCCTCATGCATGTCCTCGTCTTAGGCATGCAGGTGCTCGCCAAGGAGCTGCGTGTCGTGCTGCCGATTAGCTTTTTCGAGCGGTACCAAAACTCGTACTACAACTCGGTCGCGGTCATTGACGCCGACGGCGCGGTGCTCGGCGTCGTCCGCAAGGCCCACATCTCGGGTGCGTCGAACGCGACATACAGTGCCAATTCTCATCCTTGTGCATAGATCGCCTTGGCTACAACGACAAGTATTACTTCGCGCCCTCGGACGTCCCGAGCGCTGTCTTCAAGACCGTACGCCTCTTGGATGGTCCACGGACATGGACGCATTGCTGTGTGATCGTAGCGCTACGCCACGATCGGTGTTGGCATTGGCTCGGACCAGTGGTACCCGGAAGCCGCGCGTCTCATGGCGATCAAGGGCGCCGAGATCATCCTGTATCCCAGCGCGCTTGGGAGCAACCAATTCGTGCGCCATGTCATTTGAGCGAACGCGTCTTCTCATTATTGGCCTTAGGACCCGAGCTTTGACGCGCGGGACCAGTGGCAGCGTGTCATGCAGGGCCACGCGGCCGCCAACATGGTGCCCATTGTCGCCTCCAACCGGTACAGTATGCTCCTTTGCAAGCCAGACGCGTGACGCGATATTGTAGCGTTGGCACGGAGCAGAGCGATGGCATCCAGGTGACGTTCTGCGGCTCGTCGTTCATCACGGGCCAGACCGGCGAGCTCGTACGTCGTAGCGTGTTACACGTTCACTGCTCACATTGCTGTGTGTGAATAGCTCAAGATTGCGGACCGCGAGTCCGAAGGCGTCCTCGTCGAAGTCTTCCACTTGGAAAAGATGCACATTCGCCGCGCGAGCTGGGGCCTCCTCCGCGACCGCCGCCCGGCCTTGTACAGCCAGCTCGCGACGCGCGACGGTGGTCAGTAAGCTGCGATGTACTGTGCGCTAGTGCATGACGAGGCCTTAGAGCGGAGTCGGTGCGACGAGAGTTCGTAGAGCAATAGGAACACGGTCCCGACGACGATGACGTTGGTGGCTTCCTCTATTTGAATGCAAGTGTGTGTCTCGTACGTCCTTGGTCCAACGGCCAGCTTGCAAAAGTCTGCTTGGGTCCTCGAAAGTTGCTGTCCATGCAGTGTTTCCAACATACACTGTTTCATACCCTGTCTAAAAATGGATTCTGTGATAATAGCTTGCTTTTGTATACTATACAAATATGAATCAAACCGATCTTTCCAAGTCTGTCACTTGGGTCGAGTATACTAGAACCCAATGGCTGGCTAAATCGGCAGTACCGCACGGTATGCTGGCGAGCGGCAAGGAGCGTCCGACGCCGAACATTGCCGATGTCTCTATGTGGACGTATGGAAGTCATGGAGCTGGCCTCGTCGGTGTTGTGTTGTCAGGGTGCTCGTTTGGCTCTCAAATGCTGGATCGAAATCGCGCCCGACGATTGGTTGAAATGGCGAGGATGGGCAGGAACCAATCAAAAGGTCGGATTTGGCAGTGGGTTGGTTGGTGCAGTTGCAATTCAAGCATGGGCAAAGACGCGAAGCAGCGGTCGGGCGGCAAGCCGCGGGCTGGCGACGGCGGCAAGGGCCGCGGCAAGAGCATGAAGGCGGCGGCGGCACCGGAAGAGGACGCGCCCAAGATCCTGCGCAAGAACCCGTCGGGCATCAAGAACAAGATCAAGCGCCAGCAAGTCATGCAGCTCTACAAGAAGGAGAAGAAGACGATGAAGAAGGAGGCGCAGGCCGCGCGCAAGAAGGAGGCCGAAGAGCTCGGTGACAAGGCGCCGGCCAAGCAGGAGCCCCGCACGATCGATAATGCGCGTGAGGCCGAAGTGACCATGATTGGCGGCGACGACGACGAGATCGCGGCCGACGACCACGACGACGAGTTTGCACGCATCTTTGGCAACGAAGAGACGCCCAAGCTCATGATCACGACGCGGCCGTTCCCGTCCGGTGACATGTACCCGTTCGTGCAGAACCTCATGGAGTTCATCCCGAATTCGTTCTACTACGACCGCAAGACGTACGACATCAAGGACATTTGCCGCTTCGCCGGCAACAAGGCCTTTACGCACGTGTGCATTCTCTCGGAGAAGGAAAAGAAGGTCAACGGGTATGTCTCTTGTCGCTACAAAGTTGGTCATCCGCGTGTGCTAGCATGGTCGTGAGCCGCCTCCCGCATGGCCCGACGGCGTTCTTCAAGATCTCGAACGTCGTGCTCAACAAACAGATCCAAAACAAGGCCAAGCGCACGAGCCACCAGCCGGAGCTGATCCTGAACAACTTCAACACGCGCCTCGGGCACCGCATTGGCCGCTTCCTTGGCTCGTTCTTTGAGCACAAGCCCGACTTCAAGGGGCGCCAGGTCGTGACGTTTCACAACCAGCGCGACTTCATCTTTGTGCGCCAGCACCGCTACATTTTCGAAAACGGCAAGGTTCGTCGCGCATCCCGATTCTGCTATCCTGCTGGACGACTCGTGCGCTGTGTAGAAGGCTCGGCTACAGGAGATCGGCCCGCGCTTCACGATGAAGCTGCGCTGGCTCCAAGAAGGCACGTTCGACACCAAGTACGGCGAGTACGAGTGGATTCACAAGCAGCACGCGATGGACACGTCGCGCCGAAAGTTCCACTTGTAAGCACACCGATTCGCACCCTACTCCTTCTTCGACCACACTACACTACCAATATAACACACTCTTATTGCTTGCTACGCTACGATCTGAGAGCGACGATTAGAGTCGCAGCGACTCGCGAGTTTGAGGTGCGGATGGCAACCCGCAATTGTAGCCGGCCTGCAATTGCTGCGGCGAGATACAGACCCAAGATCTCGTTTCTTCCTTGGATGGTCGCTGGTGTCGAGTGTCTGATCCCCATCAACCGGATACGTATGGCAACGTTCTCGGCGCTTCATCACTCTGGACGGCAGCTCCGAGAGCTCATGAGTCCTCGCTCGCAGCGGCGCTCACGAGACCGGCGTTGAGCATGCGTTGTCTCGGGCGGGCGGCAGGCGTAAGCAAGTCGAGGGTTATGATAGATACAAAGCGTGTTATTCCTCTAATGCCGGGAAATGGCAGTGGCGCGCCAGCATCAAACTAGCAATATCTAAACGTGAAATAGAACGGGCGTATTTACGCGGCGTTGGGGTCGCAAGCCTCGATGAGGTACGCGATCAAGTCGCGGCGCTCCTGGGGCTTCTTGAGGCCGGCGAAGACCATCTTGGTGCCCTTGATGTACTTCTTGGGGGCGAGGAGGTACTCGAAGAGCGTCTCGTCCGTCCACGTGACGCCCGAGTTCTTGTTGGCAGCCGAGTACGAGTAGTCGGGGGCCTGGCCGGACTGGCGGTTGATCAAGCCCG
The DNA here is from genome assembly GCF_000281045.1 of Saprolegnia diclina VS20. Taxonomy (NCBI): domain Eukaryota; phylum Oomycota; class Saprolegniomycetes; order Saprolegniales; family Saprolegniaceae; genus Saprolegnia; species Saprolegnia diclina. The sequence goes on along the minus strand of NW_008246087.1, from coordinate 298,661 downwards.
AGAGGTTGGGGCCCTGCTTGTGGGCGCCGCCGGGGTTGCACGTGTGGCACTGCGCGCACTTGGTCTTGAAGATCTTGGCACCGACGGCCGCATCACCCTTACCACCAGCAACGTCCATCTTGTCAATTGAGCCGAAAAAGCAAAATGAGCCAAAGCCGCGGCCGCGCCATTCACCACTCAACACCACCCATGCGTGTTTTTGTGGTTTCACTCTCGTATCCGGCATCCGGATACGTTGCGTCGGGCCGGCCCAATAAGAGCCGCCGCCCGCCGAGAACACACCAATGATACGCATCCGTCGATTGAGCCTCGAAGTTCGAAGCCACCTCTTGAATGCAACGGCAAGGCGGACTTGATACATTGCAAGAGTGTACCCGAGCCCTACTGACTGCTGACGTCAACATCTTGATGATGCCAACTTCGATCGAAGCTGAGCGATGGCCTGTCGCAGATGGGCTGACGATCTTCGGTAGCAATCTCCACGGTTCATCCAGGGAAGCCATACATTTGAGAGGGAGACAAGATGTGCAAGAAGCATTGGCGGCGACGGCCGCAGGGCCACGACGACGTCTGCTTCAAGGTACAGTCGTCGCCAGCGCGCGCTGGAGCTCTTTGGAGGCCGCCGCCGACGACGTGACATGGTTGCCACCAAGATTCATTGGGTGCGACGCGCCATCCTGGATCCCGTAACGATGGCGAGAAGACGAGGCGATTAGCCCAACGCTCGCCACGATAGGCCTAGTACGTAGCACAAGCAGCACCGCCGGGACGACGTGGTAGATTGTGGTACGGCCGTTTGAAATCTTCGTGGACCTTCGTGACGCGTTGCTATGGCCCTGCCCAGACAAGCTTACCGGATTGGATCTTGGAGCATCACAGACGTCCCGCGCCATCACATTGTTCTATTTCGCACCCGTTCGACAATCGATGGCGATGACAGGCGTATAGAAAGCGAGCGCCTCGCTGTGCCTTTGTGTGATGTTATCGCCGCCGCAAAGGCGCGCGTCTTGTGCGGAGTATAGGTAGCGCGCTTTGGCACCAAGCATAAGGGATGGTTGCCAGTAAGAAACGGCAGAGAACGTTGTCCCGCACAGTAGAACCGAAGCGCCCATGCGACTCGCCGGCCACCTGCCAGCATTGTCCAACGCTAGCACGCTTTGCAATTCCATCAGCAGGACGCCACCGACGCCGCCGCAACAAGCAACAAGGATGCCCAAGTGCTTGGCGAGATCGAACCACCGATGTGCCGACCAACGAGTCGCCGTCCTATCGGTGTCGACTTCTACTCGGCAAGAGCGACTCGTCAACCTCGCAGACATTCCGCAAGGTTTACGTAGCGGGGAGCTCTAGGTCTGGGCAGGGTTACTACCTCGTAAAGCCAACGCAACCCGTGTTGTGACTGTGCATATGAACGGGGACCGGAAACGCGAGCGAGAAATCCTGTATTCCTCGTATACCAGTGCATTTGGTTGCAGCTCAATCTCGCCGTTGGCACCAGCTACATACACGTCCGCGTGCAGCACAGCACGTGGCAGCGCAACCGTACGTGCTGCGTACGACACGCTCGCGCAATGCACGACCCTACGCCCTCGTTCGATCGGTCCATGGCACGCGAGAGGCGGTCCGAGCACCCGAGGTGCGAACTGCTTCGTCCAATTAGTACAGTGTATGCCATCCAGCATCTTGAAACAGTGCATTTGATGCGGCGCCTTTCCAGAGGCAACGCACTCCGAGCCCGGGACCCGCGAGCGTCTGCAGCACGACGTACGCGTGATGGTCCTCGTCCCGCCTGTCTCCTCCTTCTTCGTCTTCCGCGACCAGTTCCAGTCGCAGTGTTCCTGGGCCACTGTCCCGGCGTGGCGCGTCACGGGCGGGGCGACATGGGCTCGGCGCATCTGGTATACCGTCGAACTGAAGGCGGGGTGATGCTGTCGGTAAAAGCGAAGCCATTCGACTCCGGCTCCCATGGCTCAACAACCGCAACAACGTGATACGTAGTCTTGCATGGCGGCGTCGGAAGCATGCGCGACGATCGGGTCGCTGCCCAGCTACAACGAGGCGCCAGCAGCCTCTGTGGACACGCCGGCCGTGGCCGTGACGACGCGCTGGGAGGGCTACCTCCAGAAGCGGTCTGACTGGCTCAAGCAGTGGGAAGCCTACTACTTTGTGCTGCACGGCTGCGCGCTCTACTGCTACCTCTCGGCGGACGAGGCGAAGCGGCAGCCCGAGAACTCCAAGATCAAGCACGGCGCCTTCTCGTTCACGTCGCACGTCATTCTGCAGCATGTCGTCTCGATCCACGGCCATGGTGCGTTCGACTTTATCTTTGAAACTTCGAGTGGCAAGCCCGTCTTTCTCCGCGCCAAGACGCAGGCCATGAAGACACTGTGGATGGCGATGGCGGCGCAGGGCATCCACGACACGCGCATTGACAGCCGCGGCCGCGTCGGGCTCGTCGATACGACCATCCGACCGGCCACGCTCGACGACGCCTACGCCGCCTTGGCGTACGTGCAGTCGTCGCTGAGTGCGCTCGAAGACGAAGCGCGTGAGAAGGTCCTCGAGCTCAAGGTCGCACCGCGCCAGATCGTGCGGCCGCCGACCTTGATCGCACTCGCGGTGGCCGCGCCGTCCATCGACCGACCGGTCATGCGTCTCGTCTCCATGTGCCATCGCAGCCTCGCGCTGCGCACCAACTACCGCGTCGTCGTGCCATTCCAAGGCGCATACTCGGGGCACCACGGCCTCCTCGAGTTCCTCACCAAGCTCACAAAGGCGGCCAAGCTCCTTACATTCGCCGTCCACAGCCTCGAGGTCGTCGAGTCGTCGTCCAAGCAGATCGTTGTCGTCGCCAAAGGCCACGAAAGCATGCAAGTGCGTGCGACCGGGAAGGTCCTCCGACAAGACTTTGTGCACAAGCTCTACATGCTCCCGAACGACGGACGCATCTTGCGGTACATCCTTGCCATCTCGCCGATGCAGATGCTAAGATCTTGTCCTTGGTAGGTGGGAAGTCCATGGCGATACGGACGCATCAGCCCTCGCGTTCAAGGGCCTCGGGTCGTCCGGGCAGCATCCCATCCAGCGTGACTCGCTCTCGACCATCAAGCTCGACCATCTGCCGTCGTTCGAGACGCGGCCGTCGTGGCAGCCACCGCACGACGCTTTGAGCCCCGACGACGTTGCCCACATGCCGACGCCGCAAGCACGGCCTTCGACCACGCGGCGGTCGCCACCACCCCGACGCCGGTCCCCGCCGCCCGCGCCCGTCCGGCTCTGCTCGCCCACGGCCGGGAACATGCCGCCGTCGCCGCACCACGTTCCGCCGTCACTGCACTACGTTCCGCCGTCGCCCTTGCGCGGCTCCGAGGCAGGTCCTACTATCACAAGCAACTCGCCGTTGGAAGTGCCGCTCAACTTTAAGCGGGGCCATGCGTGGCCCGACCCGCCGTCCCTTCTGCACGACCACGACCGGCGCGCGGCGATCGCGACCGAGCTCGACCTCTGCCGGCGCCGCGACGACCTCGATTTGTACGCGACGCTCGCGTGCAAGTCGCTGCGCTGCGCCATGGGCACTGTGTGCATCTTTGGCGCGCACGCCGGGTACTTTGTCGCCAAGCACGGCGTCGAGCGCGACATGCTGCCGTGGGACGTGCTCTTGGAAGCGCACGTGAGCCGCGACCGCCCGCTCATCGTCCTCGACGCGCGCAGTGACGTGCGGTTTGCGGCCAACCCGATCGTGGCGGACCGCAGCGTCCAGTTCTTCGTGGGCGTCCCGCTCGTCTCGTCCGAGCACGTGCAACTGGGCGTGCTCTCGGTGCTCGACCATGCGCCGCGCAATGGCCTCCGCGACGCCGACGTGACAGCGCTCATCCAGATTGCGCAGACCATCATGAACCGCGTCGAAGATGCATCCGCGACTAGCGATCTGCGGCAGTCGGCACCTGCATACTCGGTGCGCCCCAAGAAACAGCCCGTTCGGCGGTCGTACCAGCAGCAAAAGGCTATCGACCTCGACATTGATTAGCGTCGTAACAAGATGGAAGCGCATGGTGGTACTGCGTTGATGGCTTCGACCAAGCTTCTACATACCCGAGAGAGACTGGCGCATGGAAGCGACTTGGCGTGCAGGGCCTTGACGGCCCTCGACAACGAGCGCTGGGCTTGAAGATTGCGCCATCTGCCCATGCAAACCTTGAACGTCCGGATACGCATCTGCTTTTTTATCAAAAGCGTCTCCGTGGTTCCTTGCCCTGGCGCCGAAACCCAAGTTCAACCAGAATGACGACGATGCAAACTGGAAGGGATCGGCAAGGTAGATCATAGGCAGTAGGGTCGCACGTGCGCTGCAAATATGGTGGTCGTATGCGTTTGTCAGCTCCTCGCACGCTCGTTCAGCCCGACGATGACACCCCAAGGTGCGGAGGAAGGACGTGCAACCACCTGACTGGCAACCATTCATCGCGATCGAGAGGCGCCTCGTATACCGTTGACGCAACAGCAGCAAGCGACCTTTGAATACAAGTGATCGAACGGGTGCCATAGACAAGTCGTCGCGCCTCGAGAAAGCGCGTCGCGTCGTCTCGAAGCTTCGCTTCCGCTCATCGCCTTGCATGAG